>NW_010311160.1:0-23255 GCF_000700745.2 Antrostomus carolinensis
TATATATATATATATATATATATTTACTTACTGTTGCCAAGTCATTCTGATGCTCTATGTTATGATCAGGAGTAGTCATCCTTCTTAGAAAATGAAAATGTGAAATGCTGGTTCTCTTGATTCCAGCTGTTCAGGCCTTAAGATAAAACAAATGTCATTCATATCACAATAAATCCTGAAAGCTTGTAACACAATGAAAAAACATGCTCAGAAGCTGTGCAGAAATGCACAGAAGGAAAGAATAGCTTGAGGACTGGTAAAGTTTTTGCTGAGTTTTTTTCTAATGCCTGTTGTGACATCTACCAACATCGGGCAGAGAGAGCAGGGAGCAGCATATTCACCCTACAGCAGTGGTCGAGGCCTGTGTAGTTACCTGACCTCCCTGGTCCACTGCTTTTAGGTCTCCAGAGAGAAGTTGAGGGAGAAAAGCACTTACTAGTATATGACTATATGCTAGATGCTAGTGTATAGCTATCTGTAAAATTGTTACTCAAGCAGGCCAACTTTCAAAAATTTCTCTTGACTCTTGTAGTGATGGTCTATTTTCTGGATTTAAGTCTGCCAAAGCAAGAAATCTTCCACTTCCTGTGTATTTTTAGTAAACACAGCTATCTGGGCTCTGCTACCCCTGTACTTTTTCACAACAGGTTTGTTGCACAAAGACTTTTTTTTTTAAAAAAAAAAAAAGATAATTGTCCACATAAACATTTCCGAGACAATAGACTCTGAGGTTGTAAACACATGCTTGTGATGTTTGTGACGTTATTAAGATGAAGAGAATTTTGGTTTGAGAAGAGGAAAAGCTTATGCTCAAGCAAATGCACTCACAGTAATAACAAAGGAAAACAGACAATTACTGTCAGCATAATTATTTTCAGAGTCTCACTTCTCTGTCCTGCCCAATGCTGCCTCTTTGTGACGTCCTTTATTTCAGGACAGAATACATATTCATCCTAACTGAAATCAGAATTGTCATAATTTTATATTATTATTTATATTATTATTTATTGGTCAAAGGAAAGAAACTGCACAAAATTAACTTTGCAATACAGAATTGCTATGAAATGGAAGTCAGTGCCGGCATTTTTGAGTATTATCAAAATGGCTGTTCCTTGAAGGATCACAGATATGAAGATTATTTGTGTAACTTAGTTCCTATCAGCCTAGAAAGATACATAAAATGTGTGACGAGGTTTTAGTAATTCAGCATTGTTCCTGTTATTAATTAACCCTACAAGCAGCACCAAAGATCACTGCAAAAGTCATTTAGTGGCTCCACCTTTCTAATATGGCATTTCAAATAGATGATGTGTAAATGTTTGATTGTGTATTTTCTCTTTTTGTTATTATCAGCGTTATGTTACTTTTCCATTATACTACCTGTGATGAAGATGACATATATAAATAAACCTGAGAAGAGATGGAGCCAGGGACAGCTTGTATGTGTCAGTGTTCACTTCAGTTAATCAACCAGCTGGTCTTTCATCCCAGTTCCTTATTCTCCCCTCTTTTCTCCCCAGAGCAAGAGAGAGATTCATGCTTCCTGACTGCCTGCATGAAGAGGGTAGATTATGTCATTCTAGTGGCCAGATGGCCTGTCCACAAAATCCACTATATCAGCCTTAACAGTCTCAGAAGGGAAGCTCCCAGCCCCTCAGGACTGTCCCTTCAAGGCCAGCGAGGATGCACAGTGCTACAGGCATTTTCAGAAGCTGACCTGAAACTTTCAGACAGCATTTGTTTAGAGAGTGCTATTCATTTGGCACCTCTAGTACGTGGTGGCTTTGCCGGTGTCCCTGAATATATCAGTATAAAGTGTGCATGGCTGATGCAGGGACACACACAGCATTTCACCACCTAAAGCACACACACGCGTCCCTGCCATCCTTAAGCTGAATATTGGATACAACTTTTGTTTTGGTCTATCATTATATCAGAGCTAGATTTTGCTGTACCTGGGTTTTATCTTGCCCTAACTCTCGTCATTCTTTGGTCTATATAGGGCAAGCATATCACATTAAGAAACAAAATTAAATGCAGGAACTTCTTTTAATTGAATCAGAGACACTAATGGAGAAAGAAGGTGAATGGAAATAAAGCATAGAGACTCAGTGGGAAACTGTTCTTGCTATTCCTGTCCATGTCATTCTAGCTTGTTTTCCTTAGATACTGGATTACATCTTCAGCCAGTAGAGAAACTCTTTTTCACTGACATCAGCCTTGGTCTGTTGCTGTTAACTTACAGAGGCTTAGGGCTCAGCCCACTATTTTTGCCCAGCTCTCGATTTAAAAGAGCGCTGAACAAAAAAATTCACTTGAGTGTTGATATGAAGATGCTTTGGAAAGAACAGCTTCTGACAGACCTTGTTTAGTCTACTGCCAAATTAGCTCCTTTTTAAAAGGAGCTTTGCAAGTTTTAATTATGCTATTTCTACAGAATTCTTGAAGTAAAGTACTAGGTTTGTGCATTTTCTTACTTCTCAAGAAGGAAGGAGTAGTTATGGCTCAACCACAGAACCCAAGTTGTTTGTTTTAAAATATATATCATAAGGTTTCTGAAATCTAAATTCACATTTAATGAGTGTAGGATATGTGTTTTCTAGTCTGTTTGCATTGCCGGTCATGTATGACAGAAGCACAGATTTGCTTAAGTTGTAAATTAAATCCATCTCTAAAAGTTTAGGTGACAAGGCAGTGTTAGATTTAATTCCCATTGCATGAGTCATTTCATTTTCACACGTCTCTTTACACTTGATTGGACACACTGATATTTTAAATGCATTATAAATTTAATCAAAGGCATCAAATAGGATACACAATGTTGAAATTACATCCAGGAAAACATCTGGGACGATGGAGTGGAAATTATTCTTGCATACAAAATTGCGATTCTATACTTTACTAGATTAATTTAATAAACAAAGGAATATTGAAGCTCCTCAGAAGTTATACAGAAGGTCAACTCATGGCATTTCCCAGATTGCAAATCAATGCATTGATCTTAAAAGACTTGTGTGTTTGAATAACTTCAAGGATGATGTTATTGGACATTTTCCAGTGCAGTCTGTTGAGAGTACCCAGATGAGACCAAGAGGACTAATCCCATGTGCAAAGTCATTCAGAGTGATAAGTGTTATTAGGTTTGGGGAGCTAAAGGTTCATCCTTGCAAAGTTATTTCATGCAGATATGTCTATTGCCCTTTGAAGAACTACAGCTTAGAAAGAAACAAGCTCTTGAAGTGAGGTTGATAATAGTTATTGCTTTACTGTCAAGATAGAATACCCTGAAGATAACTGAAGCAATGTTCTTTAGCTTCCTATTTAGTGTATAATCTTCCTTATGTTTATAAAATGTTCTCTCCTCTATTGAAACCAAGCACCAAAACATTATTTATTTTCTCCCCAGAGTTGCTCCATATGGAAAACATGCCAGACTATGATAACAGCAAGAAATATCAGAAGAGCTATAAGTTCAAAATCTTGTTCAGCTGACTAGATAATTTCATAGTTCAGAAATGGTCTTCTCCACAGTCAAATACTTTTCTTTTTTTTTTTTTTTTAAATTTATTTAGACTGAAGAAGTAGAGACTGGAAAGATTAAAATCAAACAAAACAGCACAATGAATATGTATAATTTTCTTTCTTACTGTGCATGGAATCTAAACAGTTACATTAATGTACTAGAATACCGTTAGAATAAAATTTGTAAGTTGGAAGTATCACAAATCTAATTTTTGACCTTGTTTAATGAAACCTCAGGTGTGTGGTGCATGTTGAAAAAAATAGATTGACAAGTTTGTATAAAACAAAAAGTGGTAAAATTAATTGCAGTTGACCTTAGAAAAATTTTTATTCATTGCTTATGGATTATCACACAGGTTATCACACTGAAAGAGTTACATTAAACTTAAATATTTCTGAGCAACATCTTGAACTCTACAAAAACACCCCGTACTCTGCTAATATGTTTGACAAGGATTATCTTAAATTTGTGTGCTAGAGACTTTTTCTTGATTTGTCTTTTTCATTATTTTGGAAATAATTTACACTATCTCAGTTTAGCTGTCAACATTTAAGTGTAAACAAGGAAAAAAAACCCAGGAAGTATAAATCAGTAGCAAGAGGTTTCTTGTCCTATAGTCTCTTATTCTACAGACTTCACTGTTGCAATTTGCATCCTGGGCAGTTTCAGTGAATGCCTGTGCTGTGCCTTAGTCATGGACTACTCCAGAGATACTTTAGGATACAGCAAACAGAAATGACAAGGTCTTAAGATTACATACATGAAGTGATTGCTACCCAGGAGCTGATAACATGGAGCTTGCATTTACCCTTTCTTTGTTATTAAGATCAGGTTCATGGAAGGTGAAAGATTTTTAAGTTTTGGTAAATGGAATGTTATTTCTGCAGAACAAACAGGCGAGCAATGATGTACTCCTCTACAATGTGCTATCGAAACCAGATGACCAGAAGTGAAACCAGTTATGAAACCTAGAATGAAGAAATATTGTAATTTACAGGACCATCATTCTGTAAATTCATGTTTTCTTTACTGTCTTTCATGTAGCAGTCTCTGCGTTGCCTTGCTCTAGCCTAAGCTGGAAGATATATATTGAAACAGGTCAGTCCTTATTTTAGTTTTATGTAGCAATATTTAAACTAATTGCCTATATAAAAAGTATCATTTTTAAAGTTGTTTCTTACCTTAGCTTGATTTATTTTGCATGGAAGAACAAACAGAAAAACCCAATGTTCAGTTTTCCATCAGGTGTGGAGTATTTGTCTTTTATTTATTTTTTTTTTAACTCAAACATGAATGAGAGACTTCTGTGAGTATTTCGATAAAATACCCAAAAGCTGGAAAATATTTGCAAACTAGAGATTAGAAAAACTTATAAACAAGTTCCACTTCCTGCTTCTCTGATCCGCCACAAAGACTGAGGGCCAACATTTTCCCTTTCTTCCTCTTAAGTTTAAAAAAAAAATTGCTGAAAACTACATTCTTCATATATAAGGCTGAAAGGAAATTGGCCTGAATGGATAAATCAAACAGATCTGTCACTTTGATTATGCAGATAAAATAAATAGCTGTTTTGTGAAAGCACTGTCAAATTACTAGCTACACAATGCCAAAATACTCTTGTAGAAATCAGCAGGTTCATAGCATCCATGGTTAGCTCAGTAGCTGCAAACCTGACTTTCTATGGCTATTTGCTGACTTCATGCCCCTGAGATACTGAAGAGTTTATGAGCTTGGTCTTTGGGTTATGAATGTCTTCTCAATCTTGAGATATTTATTTAGTTTAATTTTATCTCTAATAACCTGATTGAGATGACATAATGTAAAAAAAGCTGTTGGTTTTACTATAGGAAGAAAGTGAATATTATCAGATTTATTTGTTTGGGTTTCTGTTCATTTTCCTGTTTTATAGAGGAATTTTTGGTGGAGGAAGTATTCTTTTAAAACAGGAGAAGTCAGGATCCATCCCTATGTCTAGTTTAGAGAGAGGTGAATAATGAAAAATGGTTTAATTGAAGTCTGGTTAAGGACCTGATTAAATTCTGGCTTTCTCTAACAGTAGGGAATGTGTTCTATTCCTCACTTTCTTGGATTTGATCTAACAAATCTCTCAAAGCAATAATACAAGTTATTTCCTTCCTGCATTTGTAATAGAGGCTGCTCTAAAGCTCATACTGAAGTTGTGCCTCAGAAAACTTTCTTGCTAGAGTTGCAGTGTTTAGGGTTCTTAGAAAAATCTAAAGTCCTGCCTGTTTCTGGAAATGCAAGCATCTCATTGCAATTTTTTTGTTGTTTGTTTGTTTTAGTTTAGGTGTGGCAGTCTTGGGGTACAGCGAAAATTCCATCTTGGTTAATTATGTTCTGTCTTTCCAATTGTCTGTAGTTAGACACAGTCGTTTCCTTTTCTTCCAGTCCTGTTTCTCACTGTGATGTTTATATGAGATGTTAAACAGCTGCTTTCTTAAGATTCAGAGGTGGATATATTTACAACACAGGTAAAGTAATTCCTGTGAATGCTCTGTACTCTAGAAGGGCTTTGGGTTTTGTTTGTTGTTTTTTTTTTTAACCTAGAAAACCTTAAAGTAGTCCATAAGCATTTGTGACACAATTAAACATCCTTTTGGGAAACATGTAAACACCCTTCAGTCAGCCATGGTTTTAACCTCTGAAAAAAATGACCTTCAAGAGAGGTGGAAAGGCTCGTTTAATAAACAGAAATTACTTCGTCACCTTTTGTTAAGAAAATAATGGAAGTTAAGAGGGTCACTGTTGTGTGCTGTGCCTCACTGAAATGGGAGGAGCTGACTGTGGACCTTGTTAAAAGATCAGTGTAGGGTCAGGTATTTTGGAGTGATCTATAATAGACATAAGTGGGTTATATGCAATTGGGAATATGCATTCTGTGCAAGTCTGTGCTCATTATTACAGCATGATTTAACTTTGACTCTGCATAGTCAACTAAAAAAGAGCTCAGTCAAGTGAAAAAGGCTGTATCTGTGCATGGAGAAACTATCTATTCCTTCATTGCAGATTTTAAAATACTAACAGTAAATGAGGTTTTAAATAAACAACACTATTAAGCCTGCAAGATGAAGAATCCATGAAGTAATTCCCTGCCTGCACACTCTCTGCCTACACAGGTTTAATTCAGGCTTTTTGCCATATATAAGGCCATTTTTATTTATGATCCTATACTATTTTTCTGTCAGGACTCTTGCTTCATTCAGTGCAGAAGATAGATGGTGCTTATTTAATAATCTTGTATTAATTTAACTGTTTGGCACAAGGCCTTTGGTACACCAGTCCTAAAAACCTGTCTGAAGAGAGAATTGATTATTACTGCTTTTGCTTTTTTGGCAGTGCCCATCATTGAATGTCTGAGCACTTCATAGGCTTTCTTCTAGCTTCACACCAAACCCATGAGATGAGGGGCTGATATGGTTCCCATTTTATACCCAGAAAAAATGAAGCCCAAGGCGGACTTGAGTTGAAATTTCATGCTAGTTTTTAACATGGGAAGCCTGCGTTTTTTTCAGCTTCCTGGCTGTTAGGATTTTATCATTTCAGTGCCTAGTTCCTCGTAGGATTTGCAGCTAGGATTTCTGCAGAATTATACGTCTGACATCCATAAAACCAAAGCACAGTATTAATGACTACTGCTAAAATTTATATTTTTAATGATTACTCAGCCTTTGATAGACACAAATTTAAAATCCAGGTTTTGGTCAGCTTTCATTTGCCACAAGAAAAAGATTTTTCCTTTTCTTCCTGTAGAACTCTGTTTTAATACTGGCTTCAACCAAGAGACAATGTTCCAAATATATGAATGTTTTCTTGAGCTTCAGGAATTTTTAAATTCAAATCCAAGCTGACACATTTTCCCTCCACCTTTTCCCCTAGCACCCAACAACTGCATTTTTTGCCCATCCAAAACTCAGTAATATTTCATTTCAGAAAGCAGAGGCTGTTTCTGCAACACAAACACTTCAGTGTTTCAGAAGCAAATTATATTCTGTTTTTTCCCTGGCTCTGAGACTAAGGGATTATTGAAACACCAGAAATTCTTTCTCCTCAGTGGTCTACTCAGTCACATGGAAAGCATGGTCTCCTGGGCCAGGCATGGTGTCTTTTCTCCCCTTAGCTTAGCTATTTCTGGTCCTTGCCCAGTCCACTTTTCCTGTCTCAAAATCTCTGTGTTGCACTCAGTGAAATGGTTATTTGCTTACAGAGTTGGAAGGTGGAGGAATGGAGAGCACAGGGGGCAACCTTCAGACTTGCTGTTCAGGTGCCCATCTTCCAGCAGCTGGAAAAGCTGGTCATGTGCTCAGTACCAATATCTGTGGGGGAATTTTCACTGCAAAATTCTGCTGAGCATGTGCAAACTGGTTTTTCAAGTGCTTTTAATATGGTTGAATTAGACCTCAGTTCAAGGTGGTGAAACAGTGTGCCTTTCTGACATAAGACCACTTCCTTCTAAATGTTGATATCAGTGTTTCAAAATTTTATGAATGCTTCAGAAAAACACACTAAAATGACCTAAGAAATTGTCACCTGATTTTTTTTTTTAATTATTATTTTTTTTTAAGCAGATGGGTACTGGAGGGAGTCAAGTAACAACAGGTATTTCTCTGATTGTGCTTAGAGGTGACCAAACCATTTTGGCTGAAAATGTCCAAACAAATTCAGCCTGAGGCATGCCCTGAGCGTGGTGAATTCAGTCTCAGTGGCTTCAGTTCTTTATGACTTTCTGGGCTTCAAACAAGATCATATAAATCAGAAGTATTATGCAATCTTAATAATAGTCTATGTTACCAGTCTGCTCACAACAAACCAGTCAGCATAACTGAAATTCCTAGGTATACCGTGGTTACTAAAAGTGAGTTTTCTGTGACTTGCTGCTGGCCTTCCAGCACATCATAATTTTTTTTTTTCTTAATTATATATATATATATATGTGTGTGTGTGTGTGTGTATAAATATATATATATTAAGCTTTTGCTTTTTAAGCTTAACCTGATTTTCTGCAGCTTTCCCCAAACCATAGTGGATTATGTATTGCAAAACAAGTTTTAGTTGTACTTGGCTTTTTACTCCACTCCTATAAATGAATCCCTTTCTTTTAAATTATGGTCTCTGTAACCTTAATGTTAGTAAAGATGAAACTATCAGAGACTGAGTTTTCAGGTAGATGGGACAACTTTGTTCTGGTTGTATAAGAAGTCTGGGAAAATGGCCCTAGTGACAACTGTAAATATTTCAGGGTTATAATATATAGATTTCACTACCTACAGGCTTCAGTATCTAGCACTTTTTTTCCCCCCCAGATGAAATTCCCAAATAAAGCAGCCATTGAGACAAAGTTTGTCTTCTGAAACATGGTCATGAATTAGCTAAAACAGACTTCAGGCACAGATACTAAAAGCAAATTAAAAACCTGAAATAATGGCTGTGCCAGCAGTAACAGGGCCTGGTTGTATCTTGATAGTATAAGTACGTAACTCAAAATGGTACAGAGTTGATCTCATGGATGTATGCTGTGGTACCCACTGACTGGTTACTTATCTTGATATCAGTGGTGTATTTGTCCTACAGATAAATCAAGGCATAGTTAATCCAGATTAAAACAGCAGTGCAACAAGTTTATTGGATTTTAACTAAGTCAATAGCCGAATTCAAGTTCAGATTCTCCTACAGGCTTGAATTTCTACTGAAACTTTAGTTTAAAAGACAGATGTCACTGCTGTTTAAAATTGAGGTAGCTGACCTAGGTGAAGCAACCACAAAGACAGGCATTCCTCCAGCAAAGACAAGATTCCCATACAGCATGACTGAAGTCTTGGAAACTATTCATTTGGACAACTGATGAAAGAAGTTGCCATGACTCTCAGTCTCCTCAGAAGCTAACAGAAAAATATGGTTTCAGCCCCGAACACTGTAGGCTGTTAATTTGTCTCAGCTGCTGTATTTTGTTTTCTTGTTTTCTACCATTCCCAGGGGCTATCAAAGTCTTTCTTTTTTCTTCATCTTCTGTTTAGTATACATATTCTGGGACTTTCCTTGAACATACCTGCTGTAAGAAAAAAGTTCAAGGCAACTTTGGGAAACTTTGATGTTGCCATTTTTCAATTAATTACTTATGTTAACAGATGCTGAGCTTTCTAAATTCATTTTCAGGAACCTATCCTATTTTCCTAAAGTGTCAAATTCAGTGAGGCATCTCTGAAAATCAAGAGGTATGAAACAAGTTTCAGGCTCTGCCACCGATCTGTTGTGAGACTTTGAGCCAAGCATCTTGTCTCAGTTCTCTCACTTGTAAAATGTGGATAACACTATTTTTTTACCTAGCTGTATTAAAGTACCTGGAAATCTAGATGCAAAGTATCACACTCATGAGAAAATGTCCCTTACTGCCTAGCAAAAGTATGTGTTGCAATGATTTATGGTTTATAACCAATTCTAAAATCTCTGCAGGATCCTATTTGTAGTACTGGGAAGCTATTATTACTACATACTTATTCTGTGCTTTTTATTTTTGATGCAGGCCATGTTTTGCTATGAGTTTTGCTGACATCTCCCATGTGTTGGAAGACAGTTGGGGCATGTCTCTCTTTTATAGTCAGGTCCTGAAATCCACTACTTATGAATCAAAATAAAGAAATGAAGCTACTGTCACAAAAAAAAAAGAACAGCATTTATATCATAATTGTAGATTGATGAGATTCTCAACGAATGTAGAATAACATTTTGTAAAATCACTTCCTTCTGGGAGATGACAGATTTCAGGGATTAAAAGCAAATATAAGTTGTATAATTCCATTTCCAGTCTTGCAATCCCTCCCACAATAATAGACTGATTACTCTCTTCCTTTTAAACTTCTTGGCCTATTTCTGAGTGCTGCTGAATATCCACTTCTTCCAAGGAAATCAAAGTTGTGCATGCTCATTGCCTTCTCTGAACTAAACGTCTAGAGCACACAGCTTTGTGATGTAGTCATGAATTAATTATCAATTACAACAGCAAGTATGATGAGTTGGTCTATGCATTTTGTTTTATTCTAATTAAGATCATTTGAACCATTTTTATGACTTTTCATTTAATTAAGACTTCTCTGTACCACCGATCATTGTCTGTACAATAGGGCAGAATAGCAATGACTACATTTTATTCTATTCCTAGGCATTTTCAGAATTGACATAAACAGATGCAGTCTGTTGCATTGGGACTGAACTGAGTCCTTTTTCATTTGTGGTTCTTCTGCAAGTAAATCAAGTAAAAGCAAGCAACTTCTGCATATATTTATTTTTTTACAGCTCGGGCAAATGCTCTGCGTATATTACTGTTGCTTTGCTATATCACCATGGAAGCTTTAGAAAACCACTAGAAGAGTCAGCTCAACTCATCACTGTTTCTTTGTAGGTAACACTGACACACACGATAATTCAAAGAGTTAACTGTACATTAGAAAGTAAAATATTTTTCAGTTTGTACATTGTTAGATATAATCTTTCTTGCATAAGTAGTTTGAGAGTTAAGTTAAAATAATGGAAAATCAATTCTAAGAGGGGAAATAAGATTACCTGTCCTTTCAAAAAACAGCTGGCGGAAAGGAATCTGTGTACTAGAGAGTCATATGTTATTTGATGACAGAACTATCAAAAACATTTTTAGGGTCTTGGATTTGGTTTGGTTTTGGGGGTTTTTTGGTAATCTTTTAAGAACCTTGGTATTTTTCCTAGAATTGAATTAATTCCTGCACAGATATCAAGTGTTAAAGTCTGAAAGGCAGGAGTGCTGGGAATCTGGGTAAGCAAAACACAAGTGAAGGACCTCTACGACTGCTTCAGTCTTTAAGCAAAAAAAATATATACAGCCAGACACAAACTAGAACTGTTGAGAAACAGCAAAAAGTTTATGAAAATAATGACCTTCAGTGTCTTCTGCCATTTAGGTTTAATAATATTGAACAATCTGGTGTCCTTGCAGTTGAACTAGAAGCCTGGTCAAATTTCAAATCTATGTCCCACCTTACGGTTTCATTTAAGTCTATAACCAAAGAGTAAATATGTGGCTCACCTGCAACTTTTAACAGATCCCACTGTGGCTCTTTGTAAATCTTTTTTTGGATCTCGGCACTGCACCATGACTGTGTTCCTTTGTTGATTGTGGGCACTTCTATGGAGGTGCTTTGAAAAATTTAGTTCAGTTGGAAATAGTGCTAAAGGCCATGAATTCTCACTCTTTTTCCCAAGACTGGTTAAACTCTTTTCCAGGATGCAGAAAAGTGTGTAATTTCTTTTAGCAAGAAGTGGTATTACTCTCTAGATTATGAATACCTTTACTTCCTTTATAGAGTGAGTTTAGCAGAGCTGCAGTAAGAGCTCCCTCATGGTACATATTAAGGAAGGAGCCTCCCTCTAGCTGAGTCTGTGGGAGCTGCACTAGCCTCTTGTCTGCTGGAGACGGTTATTTGCACATCTGATGTGCCATGAAAATACCAATGAACACATTTTATATATTTTAGAGCTTTTTATTGGTGTCATAACTTCACACAGAATGAATGAACATAGTTGTAATTCTAGCTGGAGTTGAGCTCATTCAGCTGCAGTAGCATAACCCGCAGCTCTCATTGTTTTCAGCTCTGGAAATTCAGAGCATTCATTTGATGCTCAGCATCTGAGGATACCTCTTGCACTGATACTCGTTTGGACTGGTTGATGCACTGTGTCAGCTGTGTGGTGCTCTTCCATGCGTCTGCACTTGTGGACATCACTGGATTCACAGCATGGCACTGCAATGCTGCAGACCAGGCTCATGCATCAGCGTATCGATGCGTGTGTAGAGAGGACTCGGTACTCTCACCATAATGCTTTTATGGGATTGATAATTGTTGTTAGTGGTGAATTACATGATGGGAGCAGCACAAGTTCAGTATCTGCTGTACAATGATGGCCTAGATTAAAATGTGCCCTAGCACATGGCTGACATTAGCTATCTTGTGTTCTGTCAGTGTGCCTATTTGCAAAATAACAGGAAAATCTCCTGCTGTGGACTAATATGTTGAATCAACGATAGCTATTGAACTTTCACTGAATATTAACTTCCAGTGCACTTTGCAAACATACTTAGCAAAAGGTGATCATGCCAGCCTGAGCTATTGATTGTAATGTAGATCTGCTACCACTGCCAGTTCTTCCTACAGCGAATGCCAAGCTAATGCTCTGATATGCTTTTCAGTGTCATGGTGACGAGGACCTGTGAACTGTTCTTTGTCTAATGTCAGGTGATTTCATTTGCCTTTCAGGATATAGCCTTTATTTCCTGCTGGTGGTAACTGTTAGCAACTTACTATCAAATCTGTTTGACATTGTGCTTTTTTTTTGTTTATTTGTTTGAACTATTCTACAATGCCGATTAGATCAAGGGTCAAATTTAGCAGTCTTCCCATAAACTCTAGAGTGAGCCTTTCTGATATCAATGGGATTGTTTGACTGTAACTAGTGGAAGAATTGGATCCTATATTCTTGCTCAAGAGAGAAGCCAAAAGGTCAAAGTCCACCTAAAGATTCATGTTATCATCAGCAATGCAAATAAAGGAGATGGGAGTCACGGGGTTGAATGAAGAATGATGGGTCAGCACCTCGGGCACTCCCAGATCATGGCATGTGGATATCCCGGAGGGTACTTTCAGACACTGGATCTAGGGATATCAGAAATTAGTTAAGTTGGAAGACTAGTGAGTTAAACTAGCAGCTCTCCATGGTGTGTGGCACCATGGCAATTTGAAGTTTTATTGAGACATTTCTTGTGCTCCAGGCTGATGAGAACACAAGACACCCTGTATTTGTAATCAAGAATCTTGCTATACAAATTCTGCACCCTTTTCCCATGAAGTAATTCCTTTGACTGCAGTCCACTAATTTACATTGTAGTATCATTGAGCATTCAATGTCATTATTTCATGGCATTTTAAGTTGAAGAGTATTAACTCTGCAATATTGTAGGTGTAATTAATTAATAAATTAGACAATCTTCATAATTTATTACTAGTAGACATCACATATTTCCTCATTATTTGTCTTCTCAGAGAAGAAATGAGTAGATCAGCATTTTATTAAACTTGCATAAATGGATTTGAAAATAATACTTTTTAAATGACAGGGCACTTCAGTTATCTGCTTTACAATCCTACACTTGAGGAAGCAACCTTTGAAAGCTGGTTCACTTGGACGACTTCTAATAAAAGGCTCTGTGTCAGTAAATGTTATAAATCTGATAAGAGTCAGAGGCTTGAAATATACGCAAAAGTGAAATGAACTGGCGTTCCTACTGATCATGATGTATAAGGTCAGCACAAACTACTGAAATATTGGCTTGCAAAACTATATGCTCTTGTCAGTAAAAGTCCAAATTCAGTTCAGCTTGATCATGATAGGGAAGCATAGAGCTGTGCAATAAAAGTAACACTGTGTTTGAAGTCAGTTTCTAAGAAAGGGTTATGAAATCTGAAGGAAGTGTAAAAGTGTTTTGTTTTTTTAATGTTCTGAAATCCTCATTCCTGTGCCTTTTTATTTACGCATTTCACCTCAGTGACAGTAGCAGCTGAGGAAAGAAGTCCAGCTGAAGCCCAAAGGATTAATGAAAGGCAGGGAGAGGCAGTTCCCTTGTCTTTTTGAGTGTGTTGGGATCTTTTCTCAACACTAGTGATGAATGGGAAAGTGATAAAGGCTGAGAAGCTAAGAAGCTGGGACTTGAGAGAAAGAGTTACTTCCCATAAGGACAGTAAGCAGAGGAATGTACCGTTAGTGAAACACTGGAAGCAAAGAATAGAGTAGAAGTTAAAATATCACCCACTTTTTTTTTTCTTTTTTTTTTTTTCTTTTTTTAAGATACAGGATGATAAATTCAGGACAATTGGAAGAAGAAAAAAAAATAAAAACAAGCTAGAAGCTACATCCTGTCCATAAATTTCATATGTTCTTTCAGCCATTTTTTAAGTGTTTTTAAATCCAGTAAAACAATGCTCCAAAGGACTGAAGACTTTTCCATATTAGTGGAAACTTCACTGAAGTTAAAAGAACTTTAGTATGAAGTTCTTGCTGAATGACTCATCATATTTGATCATTTCATTAGACCCCGAGAGAAAGGAAAAACTGGGAGTCTGCTTGTTCTCTCCTTTTTAATCCCCTAAAACAAGTCGAGATTTTGCTACTTATCCAGCTCTAGAAAAGATGGTGGCCATATGCTTCAATGTGCAACCTGAAACTCTGTGATTTATGCTCTCGGTTATATGAGTAAAAGGCACTGGCAGTACTGCTGTTCCTCTAGTTCCTGGATGCTTGCTGCTTTCCTACTGTCTGCTAAAAATGAGGCTGGGGTGGAAAACTTGATTAATAGTGACTAGATAGATGAAGAGATGCCTGGGACACACAGCAGCGCAGAGCTCCCTCGGCTTAGGAGCATGGGAGAGGTCTGCTCCTCCCAGAGACACACTGCATTGCAGTCAACCACCTGAATGGTGGTGTTCACCTTTTGTTAACACATATCCATTAATTTTAATGTCAATGTCCCAGTGACCCCACTGTGTTGGCCCACTGTGCTGGTTTTGGCTGGGGTAGAGTTAATTCCTTCACAGTAGCTGGTATGGGGCTGTGTTTTGGATGAAAAGAGTGTTGATAACACAGGGATGTTTTGTTATTGCTGGGCAGTGCTTACACAGAGTCAAAACCTTTTCTGCTACTCACACCACCCCACCAGTGAGGAGGCTGGGAGGGGACACAGCTGGGACAGCTGACCCCAGCTGACCAAAGGGACACTCCATACCATACAACATCATGCTCAGTATATAAAGCTGGGGGAAGAAGAGAGAGGGGGGGGATGTTCAGAGTGATGGCATTTGTCTTCCCAAGTAACCATGATGTGTGATGGAGCCCTGCTTTCCTGGAGATGGCTGAACACCTGCCTGACCATGGGAAGTAGTGAATTAATTCCTTGTTTTGTTTTGCTTGCACGCACGGCTTTTGCTTTACCTCTTAAACCACAAGTTTTCTCATTTTTACTCTTTTGATTCTCTCCCCCATCCCTCTGGGGGGAGTGAGTGAGCAGTTGTGTTGTGCTTGGTTGCTGGCTGGGGTTAAACCACAACACCCACATAAATGACAACTGATAAAATTACTCAACAACCCTGTATGGTAGAAACCTGAGGTAGTGGCTTCAACAGGTCCAACCTAGCTAATGGCCCAGGGTAGAATTTGTTCTTTTTTAGCCTAGCATGTTGTATGTCAAAAGGACAATAAAAAGGAAATAAAGCATAAGAAAACAATAAACTTAATTCCCAACCCTCTTCAGCCACAGTTGCAGTGATCTTTGCACAGTAATATTAACTGTTTTCCTTGTGCCTGCAGGCATGTTACCTCTCCCATTTACTCTTCAAGAATGAGAATTTGAGTTGACTTTGCTGAGAGATGGACTCCTAGTTCCAGGAAGGAGGCTTGATGTTCTCCCAACCCAAAGGTTAAGGCTCTAATCCATCCCCTGGAGCTAAAACAAGACAATGATAAAACTTTCCTACTCCTTACAGAACATAATTGTTGTCAGAATATTTTGAAATGAATAAAGGTTACAGTTAAAAGTTTCCATTCACATCTTCCCTATTGGCTTGGTTGCTGTCATTGTCTGATTTTGAGTACAAAGATTTTTTTAAAAATGTATTATTTGTCATGAAACTAAAGAATTACTGCTATTCACAACTTGGGGTAACGTCATCCTCCTCCTCCTTGGCATGGTTATAGTAGTTACTACATTTGGACTCACTGACAATTCTTCATCAAGGTCTATCCTCGACCACTAAAAGTGCCCCATCTACCCAACAAAGGGCAAACATTGCATGAATGTGTATATACATAAAAGATCCTCTTGGATTCCCTTTGTGTTTTACTTCAACTGAAAACCAGATTTATCATGTCAATCTGAAGAAACTACAGAAGAAATTACTTTTGTCTTACATGGCATCTAAACATTGTTCCAAGCATCTCTGGGCTACAGTTTTATGTAAGAACTTTTCTTTCTTATTCCTCTATGCAGGTTTTGCTGTCTCTTATACCGTGGCATGAAGGATAGTGAGGAAGTTCTTGATTAGCTTAGCTGAATCAAAATCAACTGTGGTTTGGCCCCATTCCTTTTAGGGACCCTATTATCATAATATGCCTGGCCTTTTTTCACAGCTAAATTACTCTGTGGGTTGAGTGGTGAGGAAAGAGGCCTGATGTGTTTGTGCTGTCAAAATTTTCAACACCATACTGTATATTTCTCATAAGAAATTAAAAATCCCTTGCTGCCACACAGCTAGACTTCAGGCAACTCTTTACAAGAGCAGGCACTTTAACAGAGCTGGAGCTGAAGTTTTTTTTGTCTTCTTGAAGAATTGCATGTAGCATCATAGCATGATTTTATTGACATATCTAATTAAACCTTATACAGCTGTCAGTTGTTCACACAAGGATATAGAATTATGTAGTATAAGTCAACCTAGCATGAGCAAAGCCGAGCTAAAATATGCCCATAACTTGTAGCACTAAAATCTCTTCTCTCAATGCCATCTTCAAGCAAAAGCCATAAAATTCAACCCTATAATTCTTACTAATGATTTAGCTCATGGACTATCCAGCCTGATTATTATTTAAATCAATGTGCTTACCAGGTTCTTATGACCTACTTCATCCACTGTAACATTAGCAGACTTGTAATTAGCTGGTCTGGACTTTTAAGGCCGTTTTCTATCCTGTAGAATAAAGCCTGTGAGCTAACTCCATTAGTCAGTCAGTGAAGTATTCAGTGTATGGGAATTCAAATACATTTTTGAGCCCAAACTCCTGGGCCTGGAGAGGAAGTGTAATTCAAAATGAAGCTGCAAAGGGATATCAAAGCTCCTGCATTCTCAGGTCTAGATTTGCTCATTAAGAAGATACTAGTAGTAGATGGTAGTCTACCAAGTAGTCTAGTAGATTTAGTAGATCAGCAGTCTCCAAATTGCAGGGCTCTGTGTATCAAAACCAAAATTGTAGTTTGGCAAAAGATGTGCTAATAACAAACCAAAGCTTTTGTTGGACTTCTTCCATGCACCCATCTTAGCCTTTTTCTGGATTTATTGGTTAATAAAGATAGAGTTTAATTTTAAACAGAAAAATAAGGGACAACATTTTGGAAAATGGGTTGAGTTGTAACCTGCAGTTCTGGCAGAGAAAAATCAGTCATTAATTTCTGTTGGATTTTAGTGGGGTGTTTTACTAGCTGTGGAACTGTCTGACTCAGAGTCAGTCTTGAATCTTTGTGTAAAATTGCTCTTCAGGTATACCTCACCAATATTTTTTAAAAGTCATGTTTTAAACACTGGGAGGTTTAGTCAAAATAATGGAAAATTTTATTATCTGTCAGCATACAAAGGGTATTTGTAGCTGTATTGGTCCAAGAGCAAAAAATTGTCAATTTAAGACAGTACAGATAATGTTTTATTGAACCAAGAATAATTAATCTGATTTTATACAATAATACACCCAGAAGAGGAACTTTTGGGCCCTCAAGTGTGAACATTCAACAATATGCTTGTTCCAATGAGAAGTATCACATTATCTACCTTGTCAGCTTAAACACATGTTGAAAATGATGGATTAGTGGCTATTTTGGGTGCATTTTTACTGTGTTGTTATCTTAAGTCTCATTTAACTTACGCAACTCTTTTCTAAGTTATAAACATGTACCCCTTATATACCAAACTGAATCAAGATCTCTTTTCTCTCTTTGCTCTCATCACACTTTCAAAAGAAGTACAGTTTACAGTGTTGCATGAATGTATTCTTGGTTTATTTTTATTACATTTTATTTCATTTTTGTCATCGAGATAAAATGCTTTCAAGAAATGAGCACAGCTTTTTATGAATCTTACGCAGGAAAAACAGGTAAAAAATAGCTAAGAGTCTCTATAAAGTGATTATCATTGGAAGTGTGATATCTGTGGAGATAGACTAGTCATTGTGGTGTAGGGGAAAGATTATGTTAACAATCACTGCAATTATCAGCCACTGCATGATTGATGACATTTGCAGATGCCAACTCTTTAATTGCAGTCTTTTTATTGTTTGCATCACTAGTTAGATGGATTTGTAGAGGTATCTAATAATAATCTAACCTGCATAACTTACTGTGATTGCACATGGTCCACAAGCCTGGTCAACACCAAATAGAAACTCAGGGCATGAGAAAATTACAGAGGCAGGAGTAACTATGGCAGAAAGGAATCCTTGGTTAGTATCTTGATGCTTTTACATGACAGTATTTCCAGGGACCAGGTCTTGAAGTTTAAGGGGAGTTAAATGCAGTTATGGACCTTTTCTTTCATCCACAAGTAGTCACACTGAATTAAGAGGACAGTGTTGCCTACTGAAGAGAAATGAAATAAAAATAGCAGGTCGTCTCCCTGAAGACCTAGCTGAAAAATGAGAGATGTGCAGGTCAACATTTAATTTTACCATTTGATAGGGGAATGAAAAGTAAAATAGAGGACTTGTTCACCTTATCCAGTTTGGGTTCCAAGACACCTTGCACAAAGGATGCAAAACAGCCCCCACTGCACTAACAGGGAAATCCTAAGCAGAAGTACCACTGCAATTTTTCTCAAGGGGAATAGTTTGAAACTGCTGTCAGGCCTCCCTTGGATCATTTCTAGATAAGAGCTGTCCAAGAGATGTGCTGCACCAGAGCATCTCCCCCGCCAAGCCTGACCACTTCGTGGGATGTGGAATCTGGCCCTAGGCCTTCTGGAAGAATGAAGCTTGCAACAAGCTTTCATCACTTCATGATCACAAAAGACACAACCCTGCTAATTGAATGATACAAGGCTGCAAGATTCACCAAGGCCTTTATAAGGTGCTTTTTTATTTTCATATGGGGATTTCAGAGTGTTTTATAAATCTGAAGTCTCCTCTGGAAAATAGCAATAGGTTTTTAAAGCTGGTTTCCTGCTGAAAGAGAAGAAAAAATTACAAAGTCTGAGTATATACTAAGTTTACTAGACTACCAACAGGTAGTTGAGGTCAGGCAATATGCAGATAGATTTCCACCCCCTCCCCCCCCTCCCCTCCCTTTCCCAGATTTCAGTGAAAATGGTAGCCCACTCTCTGGAAGCAACTGTTCTCCAAGAGCCTTGTGTGCCTGGAGAAATTTAGCGTTGTACACCCCATCGCTTTTTGATAGTGGACTCTTAAGGATTTATTCTGGTTTTAAAGCGTTTGAATAGGAAGATATGTGTACCTCTATAACAGTATTCTCTGGAAAATTCTGCAGTAGCAATTGACCGTTGACACCCTCAGGAGGTTCTACAAATCTGTAATATGCAATGATCACACAGTACACCTCTGTAGCTTAACTGCACGTGTGCTATGCAGGAGCCTTTGCTAGGAAGCACAGGAGAAGAAACAACTGAAGTTGTCAGCAGTACAGAAAGCAAGCAGCAAAGATAAAACTAGGGGAAAAAAATCAGGAACAATCCTAATGGTGCCACATATGTCGTAGGTCTTGTTAAAGACCACAACAGGGCTTGAATTAGAACTTAGCCAAACTCAAAATGAAACTGAGCTGAGGTATGCCATGAGTAAGTGGGATGTCACAGTGATCAGCTACACAGTTCCCATTCAGACATCAAAATGCTCCTGGTAGAGAAGTGGGAGCTTAACTGCTGAGCAAGAAGCCAAGTTTGGGAGGTGTAAGAAAAAACAACAGCTGCCACAAAACTGTTATTTTTTGCAGTTATCATCTATACTGCTCGCTTCTGGGCTCTAGATGAGGAACCTTTGGGGCACCCCTACATCTGTGGGAAGGGAGTAGACGCTGCAGCTGGATTTCTGTTTGATGGCCTGAATGTGCACGTCTTCTGTGAGACCAGGGTAGGGAGTCTGTCTGCAAAAGCAGCTACTTCCACCTACATTTATTCTGACTTCTTTCAGTTATCCATTCCTAGATAAATTCTTTCAAACGTGGTGCCAAAACTGCAAGGTGCTGGTCAATTTTTGCAAGCTGCCTGAATGACTCACCTCATTTCTCAGATTACTGACAAAACAGGAAAAAAATAAAAAGCCTAGTGGGATTGAAAACATTTGGCAAGCCTGTACTGTCACTTTTGTGAATCGGAATGGCTCATCAGGGCCTCTGCTGAGTGCGAGGGGGTGTAACACCAGTTAGACCTACTGTGTCAGGGAGACAGTGTTGCTGCAGATGCTTTCCTGGTGATAAAACTGTGGTCACTCTGCCAGGTATACAGACAGCACCCATCTCCTTTGTGCAACCATTTTGGAGTTTCCAGCTAAGGTTATGAGGTGTTCCCTGATAGGATTCAGGAGAGAACTCCAGGAAATATGAGTATGGAGTATTGGAGGCTGGTGGATCCACTGGGAAGCCCTGATGTATCCAGCAACCCTGGAGCACCCACTGTACCACCCCATGGCTTCAGAGCAACAACCACTGGAGATTCCCAGTCAATGTAGGGAAGCCACATTGTTTCTGTGGGATGTGAGTAGGGGTTTGTGGAAACTCCTCTCTGACCAGTCATTGGAAGAGCTAGGAGGTGTCTGTTTATACCAAGCACCTTTAAATGCAGGGGCAGGGGAGGGGTAGGGAGAAGAATCCTTTTAGGGCGAAAGGCAATGGGTGACTGTTGCGGATCTGGTCCCCGCATGTGTTTGCTGCCGATTCTTCCCTTTGCTCATTTTGCAGGCACACAATTATTTCTGGCTGAGGTTGACCTGTGAAACATGAGGCTGAACTCATAATGGAGGTGTCTTGGGTTGAATTAGAGGGATTCAGGCTGGTGAACAAAGTCCTGTCTGTAGACATAAATGAAAAAGCTGGCCTTGAGCTCCCCTGTTCCTGACTGCAGTAGCCCTTTTTTGTGAATATGTGCAGTAGAGGGCACTAGTATGTTAATTCCTATCTGGTCACACTTTGTCTTTAATGGGATTCATCAATAATATAGTGAAGGCTAATTAATAAATCTTGTGTATTATTAGAATATATGTTAGATTTCACTAGAGAAATAAGCTGATTACCCATAAATGAATAATTGATCATCATCTATGTGTGCAACCTTCTTCTGAACTTTGGGCTGAATTTCTATATAAAGCCCTGCTGAGAAATAAGAACTGATATGAACACTTCAGCTAGCTGCCACACCGGAATGACTGATAAATTCTCAGCAACTGGTGTGGGTACAATTTAATTAAGACAGCTGAGGGAAAGATTCTGCTAGGAAGAATGTTCCTGTATGTAATTTTGCCATGGCTCTAGAGAGCAAAACAAAGGGCAGAAGGCTACTCTATTCTTCCAGTAAATGTGTAAAATTTAGTGCTTATCAGGAATAAAGGATGTAGCTCATGGTTGAGAATTTGTAGCTTGCTTGATATACTTTTAATGAAGAATCCCAACAGAAGTCTCCAAAGCAGCAAATACTTCAGTCAGGTTACTTAGAAATCATGTTAGAAAGTTGTCTGCCTAAGGGAATTGGGAATATGATACAAAACCATAAAGAGTGTGATTTAGGTCAGTGGTTCACATCCAGCCCAATTCTTTGGTGGCTGGACTTTTCTTCATGACGGCTCTGGATCTTTGTGAAATAGGTTTGCTAGCCTGTTTTGTTGTAAATATGCTCAGGTATCAACAATTCTGTAATAAGTAGCATTTCCTACACAGAATTCAATGAGCAAATAAGCTAATTAAAGTTCCTGCTCATAATAAGCCTATGCAAGGACAGCATATTCGGACACTTGGCTCTTAAACAGATCCTTCTTGCCCACAATTGTAATCTAGGATGGGAAAACTCTGTCCCTGGCTATTGTTCATTTCTAGGAAGTGGATAATAAATGAGCTTTAAAAACAACAGATATCAAGCTGGCACTTTTCTCAGGCATTGGAAGTAACTTACTAAAACTGGGGGAAAAAAATAAGGTGGGCACTTTGTAAATATATGTGCAAAGAAATTAAAAAGTGGACATCCTCCCAGCTGGATTTTTCCAAACTGTCATTGTTTTTTAGTTGCTTTGTTTATTGAACATTTCAGTATCTTCATTTGTCTTCATTAATCTGTTACATACATTGAAGACAATTATAGCTATAGCAGTGTGGTTTTGGCACAGGTTAGTGTCAGAATTCGGCAAATATTGTTCTGTTTTCCTTTTTGCATCATGTTATAATATCCTGGAGTCCTTTCTTCCTCTGTTTGTAGCAAATTTTTGTCATGTGAAGAGATACGAGCTTAAATTCCAGGAGGAGAGGTCGTTGCTTAAGAGAGATTAAGCCCTTAGCTTCAGCCTCCACTATTCCACACTCTAAAGACACATATCTGAGTTTCCTACATCAGCTTGTGTGTCCTCACATGTATGTTTTCCTTTTCTCCACAATAGTCAGCAAAGAGAACCCTCATAATTTTACCACACATTCTAGCTAACTCAACACAAAGTCTTTGTTGTCTGTCTGCATAAATGATGTCATCACATACAGTAGTTCAGACACTTATCCACAGCTGAACAGTAAGAGAGGTACCAGTATATGCCTCATGCAGGAGCAGAAGAAGGACCCTAGTGAAGACTATTTCCTGGTGTGAGGGAGTGGGAAGGAGGAATGTGCATTCGTGTAAGTGGAGGGAATGATGAAAGGTCTGTCATGCCCAACTACAAGGTCATTTGGGGCCACTCT
>NW_010311160.1:23279-36144 GCF_000700745.2 Antrostomus carolinensis
CTCAATAGATTTTAAAATCAACTTTGAGGATGTGTTAAAAAAAACGGTTGTTTTTGGAAACAAAGCTAAACTTCAGGAATCCAGAGTTAAAGGAATAGAGGTAGAGTACTAAGGAGAAGTTACAGAAATGTTCAGCCCTTATCATATGATCAGGTTGACTTTGTCAATGCCTTGTTTTCATCACAACTACTAGTAATTTGAGTCATTTATATAATTAGTCCGTGATATGTGCATACTTTGGAATAGAAAAACATTCCTGATAGTTTAACTATGTTTGTGGTTAACTGTGATTAGCTAATATTTTTTTACTATTTATGGCTCCATTTTTTAACTTTTTTTTTTTTATTGTCTTGGTTACAAAAGTTTCTCCTTAAAATATATGTACAAAAACCCAATGGACATCATAGTAAACATTGTGTTGTGTTATTCTAGTTCTTAAAACAGAAAAGTTGTGAAATAGAGGCAATAAAGAAAGGAAACAGCATAGTAATTTTGATCTGTGCTTTTTGTGTCTGTCTGACTAGTATGACCACGAGAAAATCCTTTAACCTTTCTTGCTGCAGTAACAAGTCAAGCTTACATATATCTGTACCTGTCCAGAGCTTCATTCAGCTTAATGCATTTCTATAAACTGCTTTGATCAGTTTATCTAAATGCAAGGCATGACTGAAGCAAAGTCTGCTCTTAATGTTATATTTTCTAGTGCTGAGAATAATGTTGATAGAACAAAACAAAACAAAACAAAAAGAGAGATATCCAGAAGGAACACTACACAATATCCTGGAAAAAAAGTTTTGCACATACCCTGTATGCTTTATCTTCCTTATTTTCCCCCAAGGATAGAAGAGTAAGATGCAATGTCAAAAAGTAAGATATTTGGCCAATTTATTGTGGAGGAAGAAAGCAAAATGCCTTACTGAAAAGTAGGACAATTCTACCAAAAGTAGAACAGTTCACTGCACATTAAATACCTTTGGATCATGTGTATTGTATCACACTTATTTTACACACAGAATTGGTTCCAGTGACTTCAAAGTGGGAATTCTCACATGAGCTAACTGAAGATTTATCCCACATGATAAAGCTGTAGGACCATATCAAACAGGGCCAGAATACATACCCATCAAGAAAAGAATCTGGAGTAGGTATAACTGGTTGAGCTCCTGTAAAAAACAAAAATATCACTGGTACTTAGTTGAGAGATCAAATCAGATGAGAAAAACAATGTAGATCAATGATGCTGGAGCAGATTGCACAGATTAAAATTCTAGAACTGAGTAGCTACATTTAATCTCAGAATAACTGTGCACAACCTCTGAAGTTTGTGTGCCTTTAAGGTAAGCATAAGGATGAGACTGTTTCAGTGCTGGCAAAGGATGCAAAAGATGCAGTATGATGAAGAAATATTTTTTTTTTTCTTAAATGCTTTTTTTTTCTTGATGCACTAATGGATAAATTAAATTTTAGTGTTCCAATGACATTTTGAGGACACTATTCGCAGGAGCCCTTCTCCAGAAGTGATGGATCTGTAAGAATATCACATACAGACTGATTATTTACATTCCATAAGGTAGGGTGTTTGAGTTGTTGGGCTTTGCCCTTTCAGAAGCTGTGTGTGCGTCATCCAGGTAAATCACTCCTGGCTAGAACTGCAGAAGAGCTCAGCTCCAAAGGAGAATATAGAGCTTTGAGTTAGGCTACTTAGCTCCTTACACTGCACATGGGGAGTTAGTTTGTACAGCACAGGATTCATGGGGACCAGTACGTTGAGAATAGGTATTGTCTGAGCTGGAAACAGAGGATGCTAAGAAAATAACACCTCCTGAGTCCCTTTCCTCTTGGGAGCTTAATGCCACCCCAGACTGCTGTGAGGTACCCTGTCAACCTGGGATTTACAGAATGAAACTCTCACTGGAGTGGGTTCCTAAATTGCTGTCAGGGAGCAGTGTAAGTGGGGCTGCCCCATGAGGAGGGGACGAGCTGGGAAGCAAGGGCAGCCCCTGCATGGGCCATGCCCTCACTGATAGATAGATGCAGTCCCACAGGGCTGAACATGGCAGAGGAGGACTCGGGGCTGGTAATAGGGTCCATTGACAGCCCTAGGGATAGTAGGTGATGGACTGGGTCCAAGTCCATCCAGGGAGTCAAAGCAGGAGCAGTAGGAGATGGGGCCAAAATAGGGGTAGAGAAAAGGCTACATGCTGCCTGGACGTATGCAGGTGCTGTCAAGACCTCTAAATATAGATGAAGTCCTGGGTATACACAGGAGCCCAAGTTTAGCCACTTAAGAACTAGTGAAAACTCAAGTCTCTACAGAACTTTAGTCTCTTAAAGCAGTGGTTCCTACCATGTGGTCTACAGCCTACATGATGTAGGCTGCAACTCAACCAGGAGATTTAGGATGTGACTTTCATTTCTACATGATATTATTTTTAACGTTGATAAAAAAGATAAATACAGAGCTCAGAGAGAAATAGAGTGGTTAAGTGAGAGGATTTGAAGACTGGTAATAGTTACTTGACACAAAATGCTCGACCTGCTACTGTGAAGGACATCAGTCCTGCAGTCAGTGCCTAAAGTATGCCTAAGTCCTCTTTAGTTGCCAGAACCCTTGTTTGGATATAAACCATTTGCTCTGTCTCTCAGATCCCCATTTATAAAATACTATAATCAACAAAGCAATGCTGTAGGTGATGCATATATAGTGTTTCACACAGTATCAGGACCTGAGGGCACTAATAGACCTTAAGGAGTGGTGTAGTTGATATGCTTGAGGGAAAGGATGCCATCCAGGGGGATCTTGATAGGCTTGAGAAGTGAGCCAATGTGAACTTCATAAAGTTCAAAAAGGCCAAGGGCAAAGACCTGCACCTGAGTCAGGGTGATCACCAGTATCAGTACAGACTGGGTTGTGGATGGATTAAGAGCAGCCCTGCAGAGAAGGACTTGGGGATACTGGTAGATGAAAAATTACATATGAGCCAGCCATGTGCACTTGCAGTCCAAAAAGCCAGTCCTATCCTGGGCTGTTCTATTCTTGTGAGGCCCCACCTGGAGTACTGCATCCACCTCTGGGGTCCCCAGTGCAAGGAAAACATGGACCTGTTAGAATGTGTCCAGAAGAGGTCTGTGAAAATAATCAGAGGGATGGAACACCTCTCCTATGAAGAAAGGCTGAGAGAGTTGGGGTTGTTCAGCCTGGAGGAAAGAAGCCTCTGGAGAGACCTTATTGCAGCTTTTCAATACTTAAAGAGGGCTTATAAGAAAGATGGAGATTTTTTTTACCAGGGCCTGTAGTGGTAGGACGAGGGGGAATGGTTTTAAGCTAAAAAAGAGCAGATTTAGATTAGATTAAAGGAAGAAATTCTTTACTATGAAGGTAAATAACTTACTGTTCTCTGTCATTCTCCATAGAAGGGTAAGCTTAAAGCCTACCGACCTGCCTCTTCGGCAGCAGGGCTGTTTCAAACTCACCCTTCTCTACCCATGTTTTCAGCAGATGCTTAACAAGCCTCACTTAACACAGAAAACCTTGTGTGTATTACGCATAACTTCAACTTAATCCTTAACATTATCAGTCTTGCATGTGCCAAACAACGATATCAACCCTGGCTCCTGTCCCTCTCCTCCAGGGAAACCTTCCGAGGCTTGAAGCAGAGCTAAAAATCCAGCATGATATGAAAGCTGTTTTTCTAACACAACTTTCTCAACCCTTTTATCCTATCCCATTTAAAAATTAGCTTACACAGACATAGCTGTGATTTTTTAGGAGGTATGCTGAAATATGAACTGACTGTGCAAAAAGTATGTGGGAGTGTGAAGGTGAGGGCATATTAGTATGCAGAAACTTAATAGGACTCCAGTATGCTACTCCCTTCCTTCAAAATAAAAAGACATATTTGCAAGGAGGGCCTGCTTGGCCTGTCTGTCTGAACCTGTGGTCTTCCAATTTTATTTGTGTACAGTCAAAATGATGCTTCTATTGGCAGGAAGAAAGAGCTAGTGCTCCTTTACGAGCTTAGATAGAATTTTAAAGGGGAAATTTCCCTCCATCTGTGTAGGAAATGAATGTCAGCATCCAAGGTGCATAAACCATGTTTTTCCTTGATTTAAATTTGAAAGACTTACTAAAATGAGTTAAGAAAGACAGTGGCTGTGAAGAGAAGTTTCAGAGCACAGAGGTGGGAGTCAGTAAGATCTGAAATGTAATTTACATTTGAGAAGTGGTATAGCCAGAAATTAGGTTTCCCTTAAAGTTTCTAAGAGATTGAAAGAAAAATGTGGGTTCTCTCTCTCAAAACAAAATCTGTCTGACTCACAAAGTGTCATTCAAGTAAAACAGGCAGAGCATCAAACATCAGAATTATCATGGTTCCAAGCTAATGAAAGGATTTGCTGTGGAGAGAGCCAGTCAGTTGAATTATGAAAATTGTAATTTTTGATATCACCTTATCTTTTCAAGGAATGAAGGCTGATGCCAGGCTCTCCATTGACAGGGAAACATGAATAAGATGGCTCACCAACTGAAAATACCAGTCTACATGTGTCCCCAAAGATACTGAAATATGAAATGATGCATTTTCATAATCTCTTGTGCACTGAGTGAAACTATCTTTGTCTAACAGGTAGGAAAATGGGGTAGACCATGTATTATGGTGAGACTATAGAGAGAAGCAAAATCAGATTAATGTTTCCAGGTACTGTGCTCAACCTACACCCAATCTGCACCAAAAAAAAAAAAGAAAAAAGAACAATTATGATATTTAAAACTTATGTTCAGCTATGCTATCTATTAACGACCGAGAATCTACATGTTTGAAAGTCTCCAAAACTCCGAGAATCTACATGTTTGAAAGTCTCCAAAACTATTGCATGGATCTAGTGAACAGATGGATTACCTTTTTCATGTGAACTTTGGTACTTTAAAGGGGTAGTGAATGGATAGCCAGCTAATTTCTAAGTCTAATTTTTCATTATAGCTCCTTGTTGACTCAATTTTAAATGACTCTTTATTAGTTTAACAGTAGAAGATTAAACTAAATGAATGTGCTCATTAATAAAATACTGCTGAGCCCTAAACCCATCCATTTCATATACTATTTTACTACGTACCACTGTGATAATAGAGATGTTTTAAATGCCTGTTAACAGTAACTGAACTGAGCCAGACTACCTGCAAGAGGCAGTGCTATACAGAAGGGAGAAATGTTTGATGAGAGAAGCAGTGGAGTTTGCATTAATATCAACTAATGGGCAAAGTACATTTAGAAGTTCAACTGGAGGGATGACCAAGTGTCCTTAATGTAACAAGAAGTGTTGAGGGGGTAGATTGTCTGTGAAAAGCAATAGTTTGCGTGTAGGTCACAGCAGAGCTTTATGGACTGGCCCACTGTGAACAAAGAGTTCAGTTATTGCTTGCTAACTCTCTGTGTTGAAAGTAGAAAGCCAGGAGAAAAAGTTGGGTGCATTTTGCCAAGTGTATCATAGCCCTCAAATTCTCCCTTTAATATAAAGGATCTCTCAAAGCTGTGAATTTCGACTGGTATCTCAGGCCAGAAAGACTATTCTCTACATGTTTTTAATACCTAAGGTTTACAGTGGAATATGTGAGACCTCTCAACTGGCTTAGATAAAATTTGAGGAGCAGCACTTTATTTCCTTTGGTTTGGTTTTTTGTTGTTGTTTTTTAAATTTTTGTCCAAGTTCTTCATCTTGCAATCTTAATATTGCATTATTGTTCAATCCAGCTAGAATGCTAAGGGCAGCTATATTGAGATGCTACTTTGAAAACAGGCAAAATGCTTTGTAATATGGATTTGAATGGCTCTCTAGAACTCCTAGTTGAATAAATAAAAAAATTTACTTTGCAAAAAGGATTGAGGGAGATTAGGGGAAGTGATTTTTTTGTTGTTGTTATGTAAATTGTTTTCCAAAAAGACAAAACTAGAAACTATCACAGGCTTCTAAGAATAAGTGGGGGAGTTGGAATCTCTCCAGCAAAGAGGGAAACATTTGTCAGCTATCAGAAGGACTAATCTTCTTCAAATGTTTGAGGAAATATGTTCAAGATCAATTCTTTATTCTCCTTCCCACCAGCCCTGTCTGTGTAGATGATGGGAAGGCTTCACGGGGGTTGCCCCACACAGTCGAGAAGACTTATTGGTCCAAATATTGTAATGTCCCAGCAAAGTCAAAGTTAGCATAAATGTAATGCAAATTTCTACTTGCCAAAATGCTGCGGCTTTCGAGACACTGGAGCAGCTTGATTTAAAGTTGAGGACTCCAGCAATTCAGAGAACATGCTTGTGATCTCTGAAGTGCTGTGGTATTACTGAAAATACTTTCCCTAGATTAAATTACAATAGATAAAACAGCTGGAGTTTCTTATGTAGATGCGATTTTTACTTAAAATCCATTTAGAAATTATTCGGATGAGAAGCTGCAGAAGAAGAACATATAACTAAAATTGAAAAATAAATGCATGATATTATGCCTGTATGCATCCTTTTGCAAGTGAAAGATTATTCACTAGGCTATTTTATTTATTTAAATGAACTCATTCTAACCCTCAGCCTGTTACTTTCAAGTTGATTTCTACTCAGAGTACTTCACTTTTGCAACAAGCAACTTCCACTTCTGATTTTTCAAAAATGAATGCATTCATTATGCCTTGATTAGTTACTAGATGATCCCCAGCTACAACTATTTAGTAAGGCATAAGACTCCATTTCTGAATCTGTGCAACTATTTCACTGTTGTGTAGTTGCATAGATGCATTGAAATAATTTCTGATTTGAGTAGAGGTTATATAAATAAAATTTTACTTAAAAATAAGGAGTGTTCTTTTTGCCAGCCAAAATCTCCTAGTCCCCTAATTATGTGTGTTATAAAATATCACACTTAGAACATTTTTTCTGCTGAGCATGACATAACTTTTTACTGATGATATTCCCCTTTGAGTGTTTCTTGCCTAACTACACTGCATATAAGAATAGTAGGTTTACCTCAGAGATTCAGTTTTAAGGGAGTTAATGGCACGAAGAAATTAAAGAACATGGACTACAGCTCTAGTGAAGTTTTGGATGACAGTTATTAAAATATTCAGAGAAATAGGTAGATTTCTGCTAGCTAAAGAGAAGTGTCAGGTATAGCTGAATAAACAAATATTTAGGCTCAGACACCCCAGAGTTTAAATCAAATATCTCTTGAGGACTTTGTGACTTTTAAAGGCTCCAGAATTTTTTTTATTTTCAACCTTTCCTCATTAATTTGTCCTTTCTGACCTTTGCATGGTGAGTATTTTCACAGGGAAAAAAATATAGTTCAGCATGCAATTGGCGAATGAAGACCTAGCTGTCATTTCAGCAATTCCATTATCTGCCAATTCCATTTTCATATTCCATATTTTTAATTTGATTATTGTGTTTTCTGTACACACTGACTCTAATGACTATGACTGAAACCATCATCTGCATCCTCACCGAGAAGCCTCCGAAGCCCTGAATGAACACAATAATTTCTCTATAACTTCTGGAAATCCTTTTTTCAGCAAGTGCTTACCACTACTACTATTCTTTGCCTTTGTGGAGAGATTATGCAATGTATATATTGCATTTACTACCCTTTTGCTTACCTTCTCATAATGCACACTTCCTTTCTAAGCAGCTGCCAGTGTTTTGGGGTTTTTTTTTTCTCTACTATTTTATGTGTGTCCATCTACCTTGTAATTCTCTTCTTCCTTGATTTGGGTCTCAAAGGGATTCCTTTCTGCAGATCATAGGAGAGGTTTGCATATGTCTAAGGATAAAAACCACTGCCAAACATGCAAATTGCAAACAGGTGCCAAGATGTCTTGCTCTTTCCCAGCATACGGGAGAGGTTCCCAGTACAGCAAAGGAAGATCATTATACAGAAAAAAAAAAAAGAAGAAAAAAAAAAGTGGGATCTGTTGACAGGAACTACAGTTTGAGTGCCATCAAACATTCCTTATTCTTTTTCCTCTCAGTCTCTTCTCTTTCACATGACCCTGTTCAGGATTTCACTTTCAAATAAATATTTGGCACTCGTATCCAAAAAGACAAACAAATATGCAGAGAAAATTTTGCCTAAGTAAGTGAACACTCCTATTCAAAATTCTGTGGCTAGATGAATGGATAAGTGACAACAGTGATGAATAAATAGTGCCTGGGCCTGCCAAAACCCAGCATTAGAAAGTATAAACAAAGCAGGACTGAAAACAGATGGATTCATTTTAAGTTTTATCCCTTTTCAGTCAAGAGATGCTAATGAGGCGACTTCACTTTTGTACCATGACCCTGACACATTGTGTGCTAACACCAGCAAGGAGCTGGCCTGACGAAGGCTCTGAGTGCCAGCACGCAGCTGCCTTTCCACAGGACCCAGGGATTATGACCAAAACTACGAAAAGCACGAATCTTCTTGCTGAATAATGACAGAAGTGAATTGCAATAGGCATCAGAGCTATGTAATTCCAGTAATTAGGTATTTGTGAGTATTTGCACTAGATTCATTGTGGAAAGCTAAAACATGGGGATTTGATTGCTGGGGGAGGGAGGGAGGGTTGCAGAGATGAACGGGAATCCGGTGAGATTTTCCAGGCATGGGAACTGCTCTATCAAATCAGACCCGTTGCCTGTTTACTTTGACGATGGCCAAAACTCAGTGGGTATCAGAGGCAGGTGCAGGCTGTTCAGCAATTGGCAGTGATATGATATGGCAACATTTTCCTGAGGAAATCATTCTTTTAGCTGCTCCTCTTAGAATCCAAGTAACAAAGGGTTTTTTTAATGAAAAATATAGGTTATAGGAGTTTCATTTTCCAACTGGTTAAACCAAATTTTAAATATAGTGAAGTTACACTTGAAATAAAACTCCAGATTTGAAAATTATGTATATTTGGGACCCTCTGATCCAAATACCCAAAATATAATAATGTGTCTGGACAAAAAGCCAAGGAAAAAAAAAAAATCTACTTGTCTGTACATGTGGATTTGGATACTGTTTCTAGAAGCAAATTATAAGAAAAATAACATCTCCCAATGACAATCACTTGTTCTTGGAATTCACAGAATCACAGAATGATGGGGATTGGAAGGGACAGAACTTTCTAGCAGTGGGTCTCAACTTTTTTGTGGTCTGATCCCCTTCCACCCCAGGCGACTGCTGCTGCCTGCTGCTCTTCTGCCTCTTCTCTCCTCCCTGTACTGTCTCCTTCTCCCCTGTGCCTTTGACGCTGTTTCCTTTTGGAAGGAGCATTGTCCACCTGTTTTGCTTTACAGCTTTCTCCCTGCATCACTGATGGCTCCAACAAAATTATTTGTATTTTTAAAAAAAAATTGTATTCTATAGAAGTGATGTGTCCAGCCTGTGCTGCTAACAGATGAAATGCCTTCTGATAGAGCTAGGTAAAGTGACTTTTCACACATATTTTCCTCCGAGGTATTGTGAAAACTACTCCTGGTCTTTGATCCTGTTCTGGGAGGCTCATGTGTCACCCACATATAATTATGGTCTTTGCAGCTAGCACTGGTGGGATCTCTGTCAGGACACCTGCAAGCTGGAATGTGTCTCACCTGTTGAAATAAGTATTTTATAGCTACATGAATGGTAAAGGAAATACACAGCTGTAGAAAGTAAGATTATTTTAAAGAGAAGCCAAGCTCGTGAGTTCTCAGCCAGAAGGGAAATCAAAATGTGCAACAGAAGTGTTTGAAAATAAAAGCCACAACATTCCCTGCTGATCTACCTCACCTTCAGTACCCTTGGTTATCTTACAAGGGTTGCTGTAAAGGCAAGCATTCATATACATAGATATTTAAAAAAAAATTTTTGTTGTACTGTGACTGTTATTGCTAAATGAAGAATTGACCCTAATTCTTTGACTGCACTAAAGCAAGAGGCTTAATGGCTTTTTCTGTGCTCAGATATATTTGCTGAAAGGAGTTTGATAACATAATAATGCTGCTGCCTTCTGCTGTCATTTCTTATTGACATCTAATTGATTGGACCCAATTTCTGAAAGAGTTCTGGTATTCTAGATAATTTCCTAATGAAATATGGTCACGTTACTTCTGTAATTTTCCTTATCTTACAGGAGGGAAAACATGTTTATTATTGTTCATTCCATGGAGATTTTGAGATCATGACCTTGTCCCATTTCCCATCCTTCCTTATGCTTGATTCACTTTTGTGTAGTCACTTGGAGAATGCCATCATGCTTGCACTTTCTTACCAAGGACATCGTGTTATCAAATATATATAATTTCTTAAGCAAGACTGGGAGCTTCATGAGATTGTAAAAGAGCCATATACCCTATTCATCACCACATCTGGTAAGCTTTCTTGATTGTTGTTGCAATTTTGTTGAATTAGTGGGCCCAATGGGTTTCCATCAATAAGATTATAATAGTCATATAAGGCAAGCAATTACTAAGTTTCCTGAGGATGGTCCAACCATGGGGAATATTCCTAATTTAAGCTATAACTGCCAGTATATATATTTTTTAATCTTAAACCTTTCTAACTTTGGCTATCAAATGCAATAATAAATTGTATTCCCTGTTGTTCTTGTTCAGAGACTGTGCCTAATCCTGGAATTACTGGCATCTGTATATAATTTCAATGGTAAATTACAGCTGGGATATGCTAACCCCAAAGTGTGAGTAAGAACTGTTTCTAAGTGATTGGAAGCTTCTTGGCACTTTATAGTTGATTTATAGTAATTAGCTTAGTCTTCATTCTCTTTTTGTAGTCTGTGTAAAATTTGTGCTATTTTCTCAGTATTGGAGCTGATAGACGCTGTTAGACCATTCTTCAGCTGAGAAAACTTTCTAGTGAAAACTAGATTTCAACTAAACCTCATTTTATGTTAATTGCCTTCCCTCATTGACAACTTCTTCTCCTTCTCCTCTTCTCCCCATTATTAGCAGAGGAATGACAGAAACCTGGAATGCTCACTTTTCATTAACATTTCCATAGGGAAGATGTAATTTCCTGACCAGCTCCAAAATAATTTCAAAACTCTTTAAACTACTATTTTGACCAAAAAGGTAATAAATAATATAAATATGTTAATAGATAAAATATATGATCTCATTTTAGATATCTTCTGCCCAGTTCTCTAATAATGCGTTCTGTGATTGCCTAACTTTGCAAGCACAAGATTGACTAAGAACTGAAATACAGGAGTGTAAATTGGAGCAAAATTTGTCCTACTTATCTCTATTGCAAATAAATAACATTAGAGTAACTCTTTACACATCTGTTAAAAGCTACTCTCCTTGAAAACAATAATGAATAACAACTTTTTCATTGGGAGAATTGTGGGAAACCTGTAAAGATGTTAGAAATTGACTTTATTTCTCGAAAGGGATGTCTTTCGGGGCTATGCCCATGATATGACTGTCCAAGGAAAAGTAAAATTAGAACTTTATTTAGACAAGGGCTAACATTTTAAATAGTAATCTAATATTTACATGCAGCAATGAGTTTAGCCTTTGCCATATTTTGTATTGTTCTGTTGGTTTGTTTAACAGTAATTATAGGATGGCTTTGATCACCATTGGAGACACATGTTTTCATAATTCTGTGCTGCTGACTGGGAGCAGGATGAAAAAACTGGGCCACAGGGCAGATGAATGAGACTTTTACTGGCTTCACTAAGAATATTACACACTTAATTGAGAAGTCCTAATGAAATTCAGGAAAACTTTTCTAAATTGACTTCCTCCTTGGAGATGCTTAAATTTTGGAAGTTCGGAAAGCTTCTTGAAACTTTTCAATAAATTATATTTTGTAAGTGTGAATGAATATCTGAAGAATAACAAGTAGAAGGAATAAAAACTCAAAGCTATTTTTAGAAGATGATCCGTATTGTATCTTTATACATAAAGCATATATTGAACTCATACATCGACAAAATAAGTCTCTCTGAAATCTGTAGGATGTATTTCCATAAAATGCTGGGAAGTTATACAGACAACAGCTAGCTCTACCTCCAGTGGTTTAAGGTTATATTATACATGGGTCAAAAAATTTGTTTCTTCTTACGCCACTTTTTCTATTTAGTATATCTGTTCTCCTTTAATAACTTTTAACAGTTTATTAGTGTCTTTCAATAAATTATATTGCAAGAGACATCTTCAAATAGTCTGACTCTTACCTGAAAAGTCTGCACCCTCTCTAGAGACAGTACCAGAAACAATGTTCTAAAAATGTGAATTATCCTTATTAATTCTCTAAATATATGGAAATTTGGTTCACAGTTCCTCTTACCCTTTCTTTTGTTCTTTAGAATTTTTTTTTCCCCTATACTTCCTAAAATTCTTTCGTGAGGTCCCAATTATATGGAACACTTCAGAATGTTTAAGGGCACTAGTAATGTTGTCTCTGCCCAGAAAAATCAGGTTTGCATGTGCTTAATTATCATATTAACTGAATATTTTCTTATTGATACATGCCTGTCTAGAAGAGAAAAGACTTAAGTAAATTTAAAAGGCCTGAGCACTTTGGTGGAGTCTTGATTTTAGCATAGATCTCTCTCTACTTTGTAATTGTATGTATTTTCTCTTTCTAAAAGATACCAGAAATAACTCTACCACTTTCTTGGCTCTGGTAATTATTCTATGCTTGGTTGTTTTTAATTTCAATGTTTGTTCACTCTCTGGGAGTAATCACAAACATCATCATCATAATTTGACAAGATTTTTATAATTTAAAAAGTCCCTCCCTTCTATATTGTAAGCTTAAACGTTAATGGTAAACTGTTTAAAAAATCAACTTCTGGTTGTTTATAGGAAGATCCCTTAGTGCCATATGGAGTTCTTATGAATGGTGGACGTAGGGA
>NW_010311160.1:36166-41876 GCF_000700745.2 Antrostomus carolinensis
CCAAGAGATGAACCTTAGAAATAGCGTTTGAGAACGATATCAGAAATATGAGAGAGTTTTTGTTTTGTGAAAGGTCTAAATATCCTTGTCACTTCGTTTTCACCGAGGGCCCAGTTTACACTTACTGAAATTGTAACTGGAATGAGTTTCCATAAATAAGCTACTGTATATATGTATGTGTGTATTTACATACATACATCTATGTATATACAGGTATGTAAAGATTTTTAGCTTGATCCAGTCAGGTATGCAGTTCAGTAAGCCTACTCATATGCAGAAGTTCCATACATGTATTTGCAAGACAGGGAACTAAATATTGAAATATTATGTTAAAAATTAAATGGGTTATATTTTTTGTTTTCTGCTAGATTGGATTTTGGCCAGTATCTGAAAAAGTATCTCTTTTATATAAAATATTAAGAAGGAAAATGGCAACAGCGGCCTTTTGTCTGAAAAGCTTGTTTAATTTCAAGTAGGCAGGAGGGATATCTTCCCTCCCTCTTCTCCTCATAGTTTCATTTTCAAAACTGGCTCTAAAAATAATTACTGTCAATGTCCAAAGTGTTACAATGTGAAGATACAGTTTTATATTGCTGTTGTGTGTAAGCTCATTTTTATTATTACTATAAACATGAATTTGTATGTGTATATTTTTAGTCAGTTATTTATCACATATGAAAAATAAATAATGTTACAATATTGTATTTAAATAGCAATATTTTTCTATTATTCATTGCCCAGTGAATTCCAACAACAGGTTTTAAAAGCCAACAGATCATATATGAATTGGTGCTGCAGTCTATATCAGCTTGATGAAGGCAAGATGCAGCTTTATTTTTTCTTTTTTAAAGTCGTTATTGTTCTAATGGATGTATTTACCATGAATAAGGCAATTCTTCCTCTGTGCCAGGTGTTTTCAAGATCATAACTCTTATCTTAACTTGGGGAAAAAAAAATAAAAAATTAGACACCTGATGAAAATCCATTCCCTTTCTTCAATAAAGAAAGGTTTATAAATTGCCTAACGAAATAATCTGTTGGAGATCTATGCTCCAAATATTGTGCTTAGAAACCTTTTCTTCATGACAAGTGCAGGGGAAACTGACGGGTTTGTTCAGCTATAATTATATTATCTAAAGGCTTGTCTGAAAGAGTAATTGACTTCATATCTTCAGTTGATTTCTCTTAAGTTTGAATATTCCTTCGCAGACGTAGCCCAAGAGTAGAAATTCATATGTAACAAGCAACTGTACCTGTGACCACAGATATAGGATGCAGCAATGTCTTGTTTTTCTTTTGTGTTATTACAGTCTAGCATCATAAGGAAACTCAGAAATATTTCATGATGTGCTGTGATGTAAGAACTATTTTTGTATCCTTGATGGATTTTAATGTCTTTGGAAGAAAAGTGCTCTTTCGCTCTCTCTCTCTCTCATGTACACACGTTCGGTGTGTTACCAGAATAAGGTAGGAAAACATATTTGGATCCTTTTGAATATTTAATGAAGATGCATTACTGACAACTCAAAAAAAGCAAAAAAGTCTACGTAGGACTGTTATACCATCCTTCTCCATCCTGATCAGTATTTTAATTGGCGGGGTGGGTGGGAGGGGGGTTAGGGGGTTTTTATTATTATTTTATTTTTTCTTTGGTAGTGATAATTCAGTATTTTCTGAAAGTAGTGCTACTTTGGAGCCTGGAACAACTTGATTTGTTTCTTTTCACAGCATTTTCTTTTGCCCTTTTGCATTTGAAAGAAAATAAAGACCTGGGATACCATCATAGCTGTAACTGGACTCCAGGAATATCTGTATTTCAGTCCCTAAATGATGATACCTAAGAAGCATTGTCTGGGAGCCTATATGAGTATGTCCTCATTAGTATACTCCATCATTTGAATATTAAGATTTTCTTTTTTTTTCTTTGTTTGCCCCCTTTTTTTTCACTCCTTGGGATTTCAGCTTAAATTGAAGAAGTGCTGTAAATCCCACTCTGTGTTTTAAAGCACTGGGCCAGACAAATAATATAGTTTTAATAAAATGAACCAAGCCTGTAACAAAGAGATAGAAAGAAATAGGAAAAAAAACCCACCAAACTAAAACAAGCAAACCCTTGAGAAGTTCTGCACTTTCTCTCCTGATGCTGGCATCATCCATGGAGGTACTGTTAGAGCACCATAAAACACTCTCTGAGGTAGATCTTTTACTTCATTTTTTTTTTTTTTTATTTACAACATTAATAATCTATTCTGTTACCTTTATCTTTCCAAAGTTCATGTTCTGAAGAACAGAGCGAAGGTATTAACACAGATTCTGTGGATAAAGAAAGCCTATGTAACTGGACTGAAAATCCATCTTTGAAAGAATTTCTCTGGATGGTTAAAATTACAGATAGGTGTTTATCATAAAGGAAGGCAGCAGTATCTCTCTCATGAAAGATAACGAGACTTAGATGATAGAAGGCATCTTAGACACTTTTACATCTTCTTGGCTCAATTCCTTTGCAGAAAAGGTAATTGTGAGATGGATTGTTCCTGTCCCTAGAGCCTCTCTTGAGGCAAGCATAATTTTCAGCCTTGATTTCAGAAACTGTACTGCAAGAGCAGCCTGCCATAACTCTTGTGTGCTCTGCTCCATTACAGTTTTATCATCTATCAGCCAAAATAATATGGGCCACATCAACTTCAAGTAGGGAGGGAGAAGGAAATGGTGATTTCAAATGTAATTTGTAGCCTAGCTTTTTGCTAGTTTTTGTTAACTGAGCCAAACTCAGCATCATAGGCTTTCTCCACGGTAGAGGGAGGGAGGGGAGAGCTTCCCCTAAAGGGCCATTCAGAGCAGGAGTCTGATCTAGTCACTAAATAGCCACCTAGAAGAACCTCTGTCTCCCCCTCCTTAAGCTTGTTGGAGGATTCACAGGGGATTAATCTCACCAGGATAAAGTTATCCTTTGTGAATATCTCATGGCAAGTCATCAATGAGGTGCAATCCTGCTGTTGATGGCATAGGATGTTTCAAAGCTGCGTAAGGCTCTGTGTGCCACCCTTGGTTCCCAACCTGCTCTCTGACTGCATTTGTGTGACAGCAGACGTGAACATTAACGTGCTGCGTCTGTGTTTTATGAATGTTCCAAATCTGGGTTTAACAATATTTGCTCAGGCACTGAGAAAGTCTGGGAATTTGATCTTAGCCTGTACTCGGAGCCAAAAATACAGAGCAACAAACAGGCATATGAAAGACCTGGCTGAAATTCATCCCTGTTATCCCAAATGTCACTCTGAACATTCTCAGAGACTTTTAGACTCCCTGTAGACTCAAGTCGTGCCAGTGTATCTGAATGCAATGTGCTGGGCCTGTCAGAAGCAAGTCTCAGTCAGCATATTAATTCACTAGCTTTACAAATGTGATTCTTTAAAAGATTTTTGTCTTTATATTATAGAGTTTTTGTGATTTAAAATTTTGAATTAACACCTACTGCAATACCTGTGTCCCATTATCACATACCTGCAGGCACGTTTAGGAATGCAAATGAATTACTATTATTGGAGGGATATTTTTAACTACCATCATTCAGTAAAACATATTCACTAAGTGGGAAACAGCGTCTGATTTCTCAGTGCTCTAGCACAGTCTCCTCAGTTGTTCAGTAAGATAATATAACAATGATATCCAGAGTGTGGGTGTACACTTACATTTTCTTTGCTCAAGTACCACATTGCACTTAAGCTGGCCTTCAATCCACAGTAATCTTTTCAAAGTTTTCCTTTGCTTTTATTTGAAGCATAATTTACAATGATATATGGCAGTAGATGCCAAATTCACCATACCTACTGTAACTTAATAGCTTCCTGATCCATCACTGTCATGTGTTTCTTGATTTGCAGGTAACTCTTCTGTCACTTTTGAGACTTAAATACCTTTTTTTTTTTTTTTCCTTTATCAATTGTGTTTAGATCAGTGTCAGCTGTTTATGAAACAGATTTCATCATGAATTTGAAATGGCTCACATTCATTTAAGAGACTGTCTTAAAACATGTCTGGTAGACCTGGGTAATTTTTGATTATGCTTCAGAGCCAGCTGCTGACTACAGGATGAAATCAAAAACACCTCACAATTCACAGTTTTGTTTGGCTTTAGGCTTAAATCCAGTGCATGGACAGGGGAAGGGCTGAACTTGTTACTCTAAGATTCACCCATCTGTTTTGAACCTGTAGAATACTGGACTGTAGTTATTTTTAGCAATATTATTGAAAATGTTTTTTTCCTCCAACACAAGATCCTGTTTTAAATAAGTTCTTCTGTTGTTTTGCTAAAGTCTTCTATCCAATTATGAAGCACATTGCAGTAAGTCCTCTAGGAGGAATACAAAATCCTGCTACCACCATAAAAACATCACAGTCCAAAGCAGCTAAATGCAGAGAAAAGGCAAAAGGGCAACTAAAATGCCTGGGTCCTGTTGCAGTGTAAGCCCAGATATTCTTTATGGAATTAGCCTTTGTTGTCTGAGAAGTGAAGGGACATACGGACAGGGATATGGTGTTGTGGAAACTGTGGACACAGCTCCAGCATCAGGTATCCCACAGTCAAGATCCAAGAAGTTGCCCAAATTGGGATAGGAGGGTCTTGCTCCACCCTAACTCTGGATAGTTACATATCACAGAACTTGTGCTGTGATCGTTTAGTGATGTTCCATCAGCTGAGAACAGAAAATAAAGAAGTCTGCATCTTTCACATTAGAGTGAGAAAGCGTGAACTCTGTCAGAACACATTCCAACCAGAGATTAACTTCATAACACTCTCATTTCTGTACCTGTCACTGCTGTGTCATCTAGGCACTTTCATTCATTCCGAGCATTTGTTATTTTAATCTTAAAATGCCTCTCTGTGCATTTCACTTGAGATATTCCCATTTTCAATAATACATTTGCCATAATGCTTTCCTTCCTCCTTCAGACCTCTTTGAAATCAAGCACTGCAGCCCACTGACATGTTGACAGTTTTGCATGAATTACTGAAAAAGGAGTTGGAAGTGGCTGACAAAGATTTATTTATTATTATTAAACTGACTGTGTATTCAAGCTGCTCTTGTGAAAAGAGAAAAATTGGGAAAAAAAAAAAAGTGTTTGAAATGTATGATTTAGAATATATTCTGTTCCTCAATCTACAATATATGATTTTAAGAATCAAGGCTGCTGTCCTGAGGTGGAAATTCTTGCTCTAAATTGTAAACAGGACTGCCTTACTTGTATTGCTTAATATGCTGACAAGAATTGAAAATGGATGTTTCCAACACGGGGAAAAAATGTAAGTCCAAAGCTGGTCACTTAATAGATAGGGACTAACTTTTATTTAGTTCCTTTTGCTTAAAAAGAAAATTATGAATCATCTTGGTAACAAAACACAGACATAAGACATAAACATACCTGCTGAATATTTTCTTACATACTTCTGAAAAAAAAAAAGCTAAAATGTCAAAGTCTAAGTGATCCAGGCACAGAAGTGACACCTGATCTTTCTGAAGCAATGCACAAAAGGTGGTTAGTATATTGTCTAATGTTTGTACTCCCTCCATTTGCATGTGCTCCTATTTCACAACCATATTTCCTTTAATACTTCAACCTTCCCCGTACGTTCTGCATCCGGCTTTGCACCCACCTGGTCGCTGGTAGCAACCCCAGGCAAAGAGCAGAACGGCGGGCGGGCGGCCGC
>NW_010311160.1:41891-52184 GCF_000700745.2 Antrostomus carolinensis
CTAGGCAAGGATTTGCAGGGCACAAGCCAGCTCAAACACGGACACTTCCTTTCTCTGTTTTCTTGCCTTCAGAGGCCAGCCAGCCAAAGATAAAATTTCTCCGTTCCTGGAACATCTGGTTTAGACTCTCAATGCTCATAATTATCCTCCCATTCCCAGCTCTCTGCAGGTGCAGGGAAGTGCAGGGGGCAGGTTCGCTGAGAACACAGCCCTTCAGTGAATGAATTCGCCTATAAATCTTCAGTAAACGCATGCCATATGATTTAACGTGCATTTATATTTTTATAATTTATGCTGAGAAAGGGTCTCACTGATAAAATGCCAGCTGGAATAATATTCCATTCTAAGGTTATGAAACCTAGGGCAAAATCTCCAACTCTTAATAAACATAGGGCTTTGTACTGCAATCAAAGTCTGCAGGTCAGCATCTCACAGCACTGTGTCACTTACGCCTTTACCGTCTACCCCTCTATCACTCATTCACTCTTTATCCCTTCTCTCAACACAAGCTTTCACTTCTCAGGCTCTTATTTATCTTCATCCACTGCTCCTCCCTCGCCAGTCGACCGTACGCTGTCCTCATCTTGCACCGTAACCCCAGGGAAATCTCCCCATGTGTTCCCTGGCAGCCAGATGCTGTTGTAGACCACGTTGGCTCTTAGAGGGGCTTTGACCTGTGAATGTCATCAGAGCCACGACCCGTTCCTTGTTCGGCTCAGCACGGCTTGCCTAAACAGATGGTGAGTAATGGCATGCAACACCTACTTATCTTTCTGTGCTTCTCTCCATATGGTTCCTGTAGAAGACATGTAAACAAACTGAAGGAGTTAGTGTGACTAGGAAACTAATTCCATTAAGCTACAAAGTTCCTGTTAAAAATTCTTTTCTGGTACTGATATGAATGGCTCTGTGAGTCAGTTAATATCTGAGATGGAGATATGCAGCTCCCTTCATTTTGTTGGGGTTAAACCACCTCTACCATGCCTAAGTCTTACTCTGTGGTATGTGAGCCTGCAAGCCACTTGAGTACACACACGAGTTTCTCAGTTTCCCATTAAATCATCTCATGACAGGTACATCTGTACGTGTGCATTGCATAATATCTGTAAATGTTCTGATACGACACAGGAGTGCACAGTCTTAGAAATGGATAATGTCACTTGCTCCTTTTGGTGGTGTAGGGGAAATAGTATTTCAATGTATGAAACAACCTGACATTAAAATGGATGCGTTTAGATCATCTTAGATTTAGTTATATCCTCTTTGTGCTTAAAAGGAACTGATTAAATATGTCAAGATTTCAGAATTTAGGATAACATTCTCAAAAGGAGCCCATAAAGGCTCATGAGTCTGTCATTACAAGATACAGCTTTCAGTAAAACTTAATTTCAAAGGATGGAATTATTTTATGGATATTTTTGACACATGCATTTCTCAGTTAACCACTTGGGACCAAATCCCCAAGAGGGACCTACAACGTGAGGGGTGCACAAAGCCCAAGAGACAGTGCAAAAGAAAGTATGATGCTGCAGCAGCCTAGTAAAGAAGGAATATGCCTGGGAGTAGGGAGAAGGGAGAAAGAAACTTTTGGCTTCTCATTCCTTCTCTGGGGCTGGCTCGTGGATTGTACATCGAAAAGTCACAGGACAAAAGGGACAACAAACTGGGTTTAATTCCTTGCTTGATGCCAGACCTCTCTTGCACCTTCATGTATCCTGCCTTAATCACTAACTAGTCTGTAGTAGAAGCTGTGGAGGAGGCCATTTACTCCTCCACACATACACCATGACATGAAATAGGGCCAACTTACACAAAATTATTAAGGATTCTTTGTTTTGAAAGACTGCATTATTACCTATAAAACAATGACATGCATACTATATGCTACTGAAAAAAAAATGTTGCCTTAATCATTGATGTGTGACTGGAAGTCCTTTGCTAAATCAAGATAAAGTAATACAGATCTCTCCTTTTTGAGAAGAGGCTCACACAGTCCTGAATCACGTACAGCTCTTGAGCAGGTCAAGGACAGTTTCTAGGGGCATCTTGGTTGTGGGATTAGGTCTGGTACTGTGAGTTGGTGCAGTGGGCTGTGGAGTAATCTGAATTTCTGTTTGTGGGTTGGAGTCTGGCAGCCCAGGCTAGTGAAGGTGATATTATTACACTGATTTAGAACCCAACTGCATGGCTAATACAGTCTGACCCAGTAATGGGCTGGTGGAATTCCTGAAGAGCCACAATCAACTCCTGCTGAGAGCTCCTGCTTCCCAACATACAGGGCATGGATGTATATTGTGGCTTCCAGCCATATGAAGGTTTGGGTGTGCAGCTTACACAGGCAAAGAAGCTGCCAACCATAAAAGGTAGAGATATTAACAGGGGCTTAGAGACACCTGTCCCTGCTCTAATGGATTCTTTGTGTATTTTAAATACATTTTTATCTTATATACAACATTTACATTATGAATCTTCTAAAAATCAGCCTCTGGAACAGGGCCTGGGATCCAGGTGTCTCTGCCCCTCAGTGAATGTTCCTGCCATGGGGCTGCAGAATCATACTTGTTGCTTCTGTCTTTTTACCACCAATATGTTTTTATTTATTTATGCAAAGTGAAACAGATTCATCAACAAAGTTTGCAAGATTAACAAAATATTCCATAGCCAGGTTGAAGAATTAGAAGAATTTGCTACTCAGCACTCCATCTTTTGTGACTAGTGATTTTGGGAACCCACTCCATGTGCCTACCACATGCCTCTGGGATATAGTTCCTCAGGCAATACAGGTGGAGGAACTGTGCTTGTGGATTCTGTCAGGCATGAATTAGACGTGGAGAATTCAGTAATACTAACATTGAAAGACCCCTAGACATGCCCAGAAGTGAAATATTAGGCACCTGGTTTAACACTGGAAGCAGAGGACTGTAAGGGTAGCTGAAGAATTTTCGGATGAGGCATCTTAGGATTAATAATTTTTAAAAAAAATCCTACTTATTTGCATCTTTGGATACCTATCTAACTGCAACAATTTGATTCCCAAACAATTTAAGATCTTGTGCTTCTTGCATGTTATTTTAAGACTTCGCTCTTACAATTTTTTCCACTCTAAAAGCAGCTTCCTAATGTGACTCAGAGGGAGGTTGTCATTAGTAAGTCATTAATGAGCCTGTAACTTTGTGTGCATTGAATGTCAAGTGAGAATTATTTCAATGAAATTAGTTACTTTTGGGGCTAATCAGTGGGACAAGTATTCATTTTTAACATCCCTTAATTCTGAGAGATTTGGTCATTTTGCTTGGAATACACTAGTTAAAACTTACGTTCAGTCTACGTTTCTGTTTCTCACATTTAAGTGGAAACACATTTCATTTGTCTTACTAGGAAAGATGCTTTCAAAATATCTGTCCCATTTCCTAGGATGCCTTTTTAAGAGGTTGCACACACACTGGTAAATCACAAAACTAGGGAAAAAAAGCATAAAATCTAGTGTACATACAGGATTATTTAAAATAACAGCTGTTTGCTAACGTTTTTGGTAGTGAGAGCTCTGGGACACAAAATGGAACTGACACCAAAGAGAGTATTGCACGTTAGTGAGTATCAGAGAGTTTTTCAGGGTCATCTCCCAGGACTGTCACAAAACAGGTTGTGTTAAGGAGGCAAACTCAGCATCAGCACTGAAAATACTGTTTGATGAACTTGTGACCTGCTTGTGCCTTACGCAGAGTGTTTTTAAACATCAGAAGAAAAACAGGTTAAAAGAAAGTCCAAGAGAATACTTGGTCTTTATGGGCCATGTAGCTGGGTACTATGGTGAGATGGAAGACTATAAGAAGTAGAGCCCCATCCTAAAAACATTTATGTATCTACTTAAATTTACTGAAAGAACAGTTTTTTAATAAAATCATGCATATCTAGGAGTACCTGCATGTTCATTAAAAAAAGGAATAGTGGAAGAGTTAACCTTAACCTAGCTATCAGGAAACTAAACACTATTTGAAGCATAAAACAAACCGAGGGTCCTTTTCAGATTTTAACCAAAGAGCCAAAGTATTTATAATTATTATTTTCAAAAAGATTTTGAATACTTGCCTTCAAAACTAGTACTTCTATAATGATACTTTAGGCAGCTTCAAAACTATAATGTACATCATGTCTTCAGTTATTTTTTCCTGAACATACATGTTTGAGAGAGAGAAATTTATGGCATAATTATCTCATGTTAGCAAAAATTAGCAAACCAAATTTCTGGGACAATCATTCTAATATTATTAATTCTGATTACCATCTTAAAAAAAAAAAAAAAAAGAAAGAAAAAAGAGCATGCTTGTGATCACATCACTATATAATATTTCTTTCAAAAATACAAAGGTAGTGCTAAAAATATTTGTGTTCTACCTACCAAAACAGGCAATACTTGCAGCAGTGTCTTAGAGAGCCAGCCCACGTAGATGAAGTTTGGTGTGTGTCAGTGGGAATGCACCTCTTTTTGCCAAATCTGGTGGGGGGAAGCAGGGTTTTTTTGGGGGGAGGGTTTCTGCCTGCCTCAGCATAACTCATTTTCCCATAGGTCTACTTGCTCTAGTTGGTCTTGTTTGTATATCAAAGGTAAACATGCACGTTCCAGGAGAGCGTCTTGTTAAAATATTGTCCGTATGCATAGGCAAAAGCACAGGTGACTAATTTTCTGTGGACTAGCACCATGTTCAATACTGCAGTAAAAACCTAAGCAAAACATGAACTCTCAGCTGTGATAAAATGGTATCATTCTTTGAAAACTAGTTTCCTTTCACGAGCATCATAAAATACATTGCATATTTAACAGCTGTTAAAATTACGCGTCAACGATGAACATCCTGTGGCTTCCCTGCACTTAAATCTAGGTGGAGGTTTGCATTTAAAATAGGAAAAAAAATCCCTGAATACATTACCCCAGCCTTGTAAGCAGGTTGCATTACCTGCATTGAGAATTCACCTGAGCACAGTATTCCACACACGTGTATCAACAAAAGATACATAGACAAAAAAAAATACAAAAGCTTCTACTCTGCCCTGGTGAGGCCGCATCTGGAATATTGTGTCCAGTTCTGGGCCCCACAGTTCAAGAAGGACAGGGAACTGCTGGAGAGAGTCCAGCACAGAGCCACCAAGATGATGAAGGGAGTGAAGCATCTCCCTTAGGAGGAAAGGCTGAGGGAGCTGGGTCTCTTTAGCTTGGAGGAGACTGAGGGGTGACCTCATTAATGTTTATAAATATGTTAAGGGCGAATGTCAGGAGGATGGAGCCAGGTTCTTCTCAGTGATGCCAAGTGGTAGGACAAGGGGCAATGGGTGTGAGCTGGAACACAGGAGGTTCCACTTAAACTTGAGAAGAAACTTCTTTACAGTGAGGGTGACAGAGCCCTGGGACAGGCTGCCCAGGGAGGTTGTGGAGTCTCCTTCTCTGGAGACATTCAAGACCCGCCTGGACACCTTCCTGTGTGATCTCATTTAGGTTCCTGCTCCAGCAGGGGGATTGGACTGGATGATCTTTTGAGGTCCCTTCCAATCCCCAACATTCTGTGATTCTAAAAGTACCCTACTAAAGGCTCCAGTCACACCCTTTCCTTCCCAAAATCAGAATTTTACTCTTTTGTTATCGCACGACCATTCTAGTAAGCGAAAAGTAATCCATTAATTTCTGAAGAATATTTATTTGGCAATATAAAGTCTGTACTTTCTTAAACGCCTCTAAGGAAAGTAGATTAGACTTTCAGAGACTAAAAGCTCACTTCTAGACTCCAGCAAAACCTGAATCACAGCCCGCTCTTTACGACACATGAATATTGTAATTATGTTCCTAATACAGTAATCGTAATTCTTTCTATACACACCACAACAAAAAGCAATGGAAATTTTCATGAATGAATAAATTCAATGAAGGTATCTGTCATCAAATGGATGCTCTCCACAATATAGTCCTTCATTTTTGTTCATAACATACCTCAGTCATCCCATTATGAAGAAAACCTTGAAAATGTGAATTAAATGAAGCAGGTGCAGTGTGGGTGTTGTGAATATGCCTGCATTCAACCCCAAAACAACATTATTTACTATTTCCCTGCTGAAACATGGTATAAAAATTAATCTAATTCATACGGTAAATATGTTTCAATGCTACATTCACTATCAAAATCATTGAATCAATGAGACAACTTACATGATAAAATCTTTTACTACCGAATAATCTGGATGCTTTACTGAGTTACATGGCAATTGTCTCATTTTCAAAACTTTAAATTGAATTTCATGTGATATTTTTTGTGAAATGCCATTGAAGTCAGAAAGATGCTCATGTTTATAAGAGAACGTATTTTTAAGTGCTCCAGAAGACAGACGTCTACAAGTTTGTCATGCAACCTACTGGTCATCACCTAAACTTCTGGGGATTTAGGTGATTCAAACAGGGGTGATGTGAATTATTCATTAATGTTTGTAAAATAATTTAAGAACCTAATAAAGAAAAACGCCAGTAAGTTCCAGAACATTACTATCATGATAAAGTTTTAATCACAGTGTATTTTACAAATAAGGGAAACTTTTAACTTTCTTCAGGAAACTAATATTCACTTAGTGGAATTATAAAAACTCATATAAAATTATCCATACACATTGTGCAAGGTCATAAGAAGGTGAGAAAAATTTAATTACAAGGAAGAAAGAAGAGAGAAAAATTGTCCAAATGTATGAATACTCAACTCCAGTCTAGACCAAGAGTGATACAGGTGAAACTGGATGAGCAAGGCATACAGGCCATCTCTATTTGTCTTTCCCCACATGGCTCTCTTCAGTACGGCATGCTGTGGAATTTACTTGGTTTTCTCTATTGCTTCTTTACCTCCAGAAGAGCCTCTTCTCAATTCAGCTTGATCACAGCATTTCTGCACAAGTAGGGACTTTCATTTTGTTGTTCCTGGACAAACCAAACAAATGGTGGTTGTCCAACCTGTATAACTGGGCTAAATGGTTCCGCTATGAAATCTCTCCTCCTTTTCCTAATGGTTTGGGAAGTCATCTTTCCCCATTTAGATGGAGAATTGTGCATCCTGCATGGATGCTTCACGAAAAGTCCCTTCAGTGGATTAGATAAGAGTACAACATGCTGGGCACAGTAATGAATAAAAGGCATTTAATCTTCTCCACTAATTTATCATTTAACTTTGAAGAAAAGGTGGGTTGCTTTATGAAGAAATGACAGCAGATCACGATTACTAAGGAAGAAGTGACATTGAGACAGACAATTATTTCTTGGGGAACTGTCAGCTGTCCAAATCCTCCCTACATTTCCTCCTCCTCATTGTCCATCTCCTGCTCTTCATTGTCCAGAGGAAACTGCTTTTTTTTTTTTCAGGGAAATCTATTTTTACTTTCTTATCTAATTGGACGTTCACCTTTATTTTCTTCTTTTTGTGGTTGTAACCATGAAACTTCCTGGGTTTGTCTCCTCTGAAGTCTCTAAGAAATCTCTGCCATTACCATGGAAGATTGCTCTCCAAATGGAGAACAGGAGGGTATTGCTAGGTTTTCACTACAGCACAATCTTCTGCAAGTGGCAGTTTCTTCAGTGAATGGCTGATACTGCTCCAGCACATTTATACAATGACCTTAGCATATGTAATGGTTTCCATTTCATTTTCTTTAGGTTATTATAGGTGCCTAGTCATTATAAAGAGCCTGATTCTGCTTCCTCAGAACTGCAATGAAGTGTTGAGCTGTTCACTATTTACAGGGTAGAGTCTGTCTTCACAGGACTTCTCTTTACTAGAGAAGGAAGATAGGATTTTCTGGTGCCTGTAACTATATATTCAACATACTATTTAAGAGTTACTTATCATCTGCAGACAGCCCAGTCTAGTGGAATCATATCCTGAACTAACATCAACACTCCCCTCTCCCCCTTTTTCTGTGTCTCTACAAGGGAAGTCTTCTAAATGGTCAGTATTTTTCATCTTCTGTGAAACTGACTTTCTGTTTGGCTCATCACTTACCACGTTCTTCCACCTGGTAATGACTTTGATGGAAATGCCAAAATTACGTGACTGCTGCCTGCCTGTTAAAGATATTCACAACTTAAATTCTTAAAACACCCTTAGATAATCCGTAGATGAGTAAGAGACAATTACGTTGCTTAATTCAGAAACATTAAGTAATTTTGATCAACTCCCAGGTAGTAGAGAGCACAGCAATGTTCATCTTCCCACATCCTGCTCAAAGTACAACCTCAGCGCTCAGAAGAAAGAACTGGTAAGAGTCTGAGCTGTGCTTCTAGGAAATCTGGAGACTATCACGTTTGTGTTAGCTGTTGAAGTTGTTTTTCCAAACCTTGACTTTCATCCTGTTATCTAAAAGCTCCCTGATGTAGAAATCAAGATAGCAGGGAAAAAAAATTACAATTTTACTTTCTTCTGTTAATGTCAGAGTAGAACATTGCAGGTGGCTTGAGGAGGTCTAGTTCATTTCATGTGAGACTGGAAAGATGCTGTCTCTCTCCTGGAGTCACCAGCTTCAGGCAAACTGAACCACTGATGGCTCAAGCCCTAATCCTTCTTGAAGCCTAACACTCATAAACCCCATTTTGTCAGCTGGGCTCACAGTAACCTGAGATCCAGGCAGGCAGAGCTCAGAAATGTGTTTCAATCATTAAAAGAGTTTGAAATAGTATTGAAAAAAACCCCTTGCTATTAGGCTCAAAGCCCTATTATAAGAGCAGTTAGAAAGAGTAACACTAACCTAGAATCCATCCAATCACAAAATGCTACTGCTTTTAATCTAAGGTGAATAATTCATGTTTTATCTTAAGGAATTAAAAGAATATAGACCATTATTTGCTTTGATCTAGTAAGTAATATACATTTAAAAGGGGTGTACACCAAAAAATGAAGGTAGGGAGTGCTCCTCTACTACTTTTTTTTTTTTATTTTTATGACTGTATTTAAAGTGTCAACATTTATGATATCAGTAAATCTAATTGTAAAGTAACAAAGTGGAGATAAATTAAGTTGTAAGTGAATGCTACTTGGTACGAAGGACTAGGTCAAAGGTCTGATCTATCTGAACTGCATCTGTTGCCACATGTTGTCATCCAGTATTGCAGGATCAATTTATTTGTGCTGTTTTGATGCACTTAGACTTAAAAAAATATCCAAGAGATGCATGTTATTTATCAAAAGCTGAAAAGGAGTCAGGAGTCATAGGATTATTGCTATCTAGGCCCTAATTCTGCCTCTGGGACGTTGGTGTGTGGGGTAGATGGAACCCAGCTATGTTTTTCTAGGTGTATATGGCAACCTGCTGATTGCTATCTCATCAGAATAAGCTGTAAACCTTTCCAGCTGTTCTTAATCTGGACCCTTAACCTTTAAAAAAAAACCCCAAACCAACAGAGGCTTTCCATTCCTCGGAGCCAAACTTTGCTAACAATATCTAGGTTGTTTTCAAACCAAGCTTCAAACATAAAAATGACTAATAAATGCATATTCCATAATAGTTTGGCTGGAAAACTATTATTTAAAAACATACTCAGTTTTTATGACCCATTTCTAGTAAAAATCCCAAACATGCTTCACTAAGGCTACCATTTCAGGTACTTAGGTCCTGGATGATAGGCATGATATCTAGACAGATACACCAATAAATATGTAAAGGCTATAAATCTGTCTCAAATTAATGATTTGTGTATGTGTGAGGGGGAAGAGGGCTGTGAAATTCTGTTTTCTAATCTGCTCGTTTCCTGGCTCTTAATGTTCTGTGACTTCGCAGCTGGTGATTGCATTTTTTCTGTGGTTTGTATTACTACGTGTTAAATACATTACCCCCTGCCCTTCAGTGGGAGCCGGGGCTTTAACAGCAAGGCCCTGATGTTGCAGGGGTTTTGAGGCTGCACCTGAGCTCACTCATGGACAACGCAATTTGCGGTAGCTGAGGGGTGCGGGGGGGAGCCCGCTCGCCCGCCCCTCGCACCCTGGGGATCCCCGGTGGAAGAGCCCTTCGGAGAGAGGGTGAGGAGGGTTTAGAAGAAGGAAAGAGTAGGTTTGGAAGAAGGAGAGTGGGTTTTGGATGGAGCCACAGTCTAGAGATTCCTAACGCTTCAGGGGACCGCTGGCTTCGGGATTGCAGTTCGGGCTTCCCATTAAAACAACAGAAAAAATAGTAATAATCATTCATAAACATCCATCTTCTTGACTTTTTTACAGCCTCGTAATTGCCCCCTCTCCCTGACAGGCGGATTTATGCCTTTGTCAGGGAGCTCCGCCGCCC
>NW_010311160.1:52257-52559 GCF_000700745.2 Antrostomus carolinensis
AGCCTCCTCCGCTCCCTCCGAGGTCTTTCCCCAGGTGTCAGTCCGGCTGACAACTGTGGGGAGCGACAACTCCCCACCCCAAACCCCCGTCAGCCTCCTGCTGAGTTACCGCCTCCAGCACCCCCTGCCAGTCTTTTTGGTGCGTTGTTCTGTGCGGGTTTGGGTTTGTTTCTGGGCTTTGGGCAGCCTCCTCTCCCGGCTGGGGCAGGGGGGAGCTCTCATCACTTGTTTGGTTTTTCCGTGCAAAACTCAAGGATTATCCCAGCAGCGTTCAGGGGGGAAGCACATTCCTTCTTTCTCTT
>NW_010311161.1:0-1122 GCF_000700745.2 Antrostomus carolinensis
TATATATATATATATATATAGCTTGGTGCAATCTTCTATTGGCTTACTTTGTCTTAATAAAGATTTGGGGACAAACTCAAAAAAAGTTCACAAAATCCAATCTAATCCAATACAAACTGTCTCAAATCAAATTTTACCAAACCAAACTCTAAAAAAAAAAAAAAAAAACCCAAACCCAAAAATATGTCGTTTTATTGCAGGAAAAACAAAACAGATCATAAACAAACAAGTATTGAAAGTTAGTTTTCTATTGGTCCTTGATTATTTTTTTTCCTTAAAAATAAGCTTTCCAGAGAAACAGAAGAGCTGAATTCTATCTCTCAGCTGTAGAAGGATCTAGTCTATCCCTTCAATTTAATGGTACTAAAAAGAGTCTCTCTTTATTCTGCTATGCCTACTTAGTCAGAATCAAATCCAATTATATCTTTAAAATAATTAATCACTTATTAAGGATATACACAAAGAAATAAAAAAATATGTATAGATATAGTGAAGTCTAGCTGATATTGTGTAAAGTTCTACAAAGTTCTTATTCTTGTAAAGCTGGTGTATCACACCATGCTGTCTTCTGTAATTTTGGTGATATAGACAACAGCAGTTAATCTACAGTTTTGGCAAGAGCTAAATTCAAAGTGTTAGTGACACTACTGGGAAACAGGAAAGAGAAGAACATGTCTTTTTTGACATCATATCTTTCGACCTATATTTTCAAGATTTTCTATTTGAATATAAATATAGCTTTGCTTCATTATGAGGAGTAGGACACAAAAAAATGTTTCAGATCCAGTTTATTGCTTCTGAAAATTATAAGAGGTAGAAGAAAGCCAACAACAAAACCTTGCAAGATATGAAAATTAATGGCTTGTTGAAGAAAGGTGCCTTGGGAGCTGAAAGAAAAAAATGAAAGTATAAAAAAAGATAACATGATATTGTACTGATATGGAAGTTACTATGATGCTGGCAATACTGTGTCAAAGAACAATTAATGAGGGATCTCAAAGACATCAAAATGGAGGTTTTATTTTTCTTTCCCTGAAATCATCAGATATTTTAAGACCTTTACAGCATTTTGGAATTAAATTCTCCTCTGGGCAAAATGGGTCTTGAATGTCTGCTTTCAGC
>NW_010311161.1:1140-21748 GCF_000700745.2 Antrostomus carolinensis
TGTCACTCCCTCAGTCTTGCTATCTGAGATATTAAGATGAATGAAGCATGTATACCTTTCCAAAGCACTTAGAAATTTAATAAAGGAAAAAAATCTTTATGAAAAGGCAACACTGCTGTACAAATATTATCAACTAAACACACATAGGTACATTTTTTTCATTCCCAAGAACAGCCATACAACTCGTTGAAGTACCTATATTGCTAGGTGATGTGTATAACGATTGAGTGTCTGTACGTATGTACTACGATGACTTTGCTCAGCCCCTACTACTCTTTACTGGGTACTTGAGGCTGTCTAATTTTTCAGTCCTTAAAGGTGACACCATCTAGACCTCTTATACTTTATTTTCAAACAGTCTGAAGGCCCTCTGAAACAAATAGCACCCCTAAACAATGTGATGTGTTACATAACTGGATTGAGTTATTTTTGGAAGTCAGATACAGAATTAAGAAAGGAATTATAACATTTCTATTTAAACCTCCAGGAGCTCTGAATGTATGCTTTGCTTTTGCAACTTTTAGAAATTATCACTGACTGACCCATTGGTAGGCAATAACCAGTGCCTACATGAATACAGATGTTTATTGCTGTCCTTCAGAGGAATCCTTGCCATGTCTCCAGACCACCAGTGTGTATTTAAGGAAATGCCCCATATCCCATAGCTGTTTGTAGCTACGAGGCTCTGTGATCCTTGGGATTTATAATTCTCCTGTGCTTTCCCCTGATAGACAGGGTTTCTCCCAAACACAACTATTTGATTCAGAAACAGAGCACCCAATGACCTAACCAAAACTCCAAAGGCAAGAGTCGTATTAATCTAGCCCATCCTCAGGTAGACAAGGTATCATTAAAAACCAATTAAATATTTTGTTTTGGGTTTTTTTGTGTTTTGTTTGCTTTTTAATAGGAATTAATGAAAGAGACAGTTTCACACTAGGTAAATTTCCAATGCCAGTGAAGACAGGTAACGAATACCCTTATTGGAGTAAGGATTCTATAGCCAACCACCTCTTCCATAGGCAATGCTTTACCCATTCCCAAAATCTGGTCATGCACACAATTTCATGAATATTTCAATTTGTCTTAAAAATGCATCTGAACTGTACATAGAAATTTAATGTAAATAAAAATCATTATATTGCAGTTAGCAGAGATCACAGTTGTATATGGTTAATAACAACTGCATCTTGTCATACAAACTTCATTGCAATGTTATTTAATTGTTGATGTAGCCTATAATTGAGCCTCCATGATAGCCTGACGTATTTTAAAATATTTATGACTCAAAAAAACTTGGAAAAAATTTCATAACTTGAATCATAGCCAAAGCAATTAAACTTTAAGTAAAGAATTTGTAACGATACATTTTTTTTTTTTTTTTTACATTTAGGAGTTTAAAACATATAAAGAAAGCAAAAAATAAGAATTTTAATTACACATAAAAGATCTTTTTCAATTTTAAAGAGATGTTACTAGGATGAGCAAAAATGTAGCAGTGATTGTGAACATACATAATGCATGAAATTTCTTGTATATATAGTTTACAGGGCAATCTGTGCTATAAGTCCCCTGGTAGCAAGAAATGAAGACATAATACAGTGAGAGCAAAGTACTTTGATTTATTGAATTAGAACTGTTTATGATTTGACAATACTAAAACACCCATCACCCAGCCTTTGTATTAACACGGAAGTCAGAAATAATTTCATTTACATGGAATTTATCTCATTTTCATGTTCTCTCACTTATTGCTTATGCTGTGTATAAATAAATGCTAAAACAGCTGAAGCTAATCTTGTCTCAGGAAAGTAGACAAAAAAAAAATGCAACATTTGTGTTTTGAATTTCCACAGTAGTAACATGAAAAATTGGCCGACACCAAAATCTACTTCAAAACTAGCTTTATGAAAAAGTTCTATTCAATTGCCTGGATGTTTTTGGTTTTAATCTCCTTAATTAAACCTTTTATATTTTATCATGAAGATTGTGGAATATTTCAGACTTTCAAAGATTACTTTTTAATCTCTCTTCAACAAAACCAGTCCTTGTACCAGTATACCAAATGCTTCAGTCTTTGTTCTGACTAAATAACTACTGGACTCTTAAGTAATTTGGCAGGTAAAACAGGCAACCAAGAGTAACAAGCTACAAAAGAAACAACCTGACTGATCTCTGCAAGTAACCTAGGTCTCCCCTGGGGAAGGAGACAGGGTCAGAGAGCAAGGTATGACAAAATGAATATGTCAAAACTGAAAAGAAAAGAATATGAAGAGCTAATGGCTCAATCATATTAAGAAGTCATCAAAGCAGCCAGTAGCTTCAATTCACTCACAACTCAATGTGGTGGAGCTGATTTATCTTCTTGATAATTCCTTATTATTGTGGAGCTAGAGTAGCAGCATTGTCTTTCTTTTCATCAGCTTATACCAAATTCTAAACATAATGAGAAGAGAAAAAAAAAAATACAATCTGTATTTTTTTCTATTCTTTCTCCAAAACACAGAAGAAAGCTGCCTAACTGTGAGAGACCACACACCTTGCAGGAGTTACTGAGTACATTCAGCTGACACTAGAAGATGGTCAGTACCTTGTAGATAAGGACAGCAATTGGTAATTCCATGTAAAGTGTGGGAAGGATGTTGTAGTTCCACTACCTTCCTGCCCTGTCCCATCCTCTTTTGAAAATGACTGCCCACATATTTAATAACAAAGTCAAACACATACAGCACTGATTTGTCTTTGAAAAAATGACAGAAATCTAGCATGTTACATTTAACAATATATGGTTAGCATTTATTTAATTTATTTCATAATCTTTGCTGTCTTTTGTGGGCATAGAGTTCAGCAGAGTCTGTAAACAGGTAAGAGCATAATCAATTCAGAATTTTTTTTTTTATTTTCTTGTAAAAAAATTTAAAAATAAAGAGAAAACAGTAGAAAAGTCACCATTAGATAAAATGTTTGCTAAGGAAAGTACTATTCGTCAAGCTACTAAAAGACATACCATACAGATTTACTAACTGTCAAAAACCAAAAAATCTCAAAACTCCACACCAACAAAAATCCCAAAACACAAACTAAAACCACGTTCTTGCTGACAAAGAAAGGAATGAACATTCTTGTAATCAAAACAGCAGAAATCAAGGATTTCAGTTGGGTAAATTCAGAATTATGGGAATTAATGCTACATCACTGTCTGAACTAGTCATGCCAACCACAAAAAAATTACACATTTTAAGAATCAATTACAAGGTCTAGATAAATCATAGGATCTGGAATAACATTGTAAATCTCTAGTGCCTGTGTATTATGATGATGGGACCCACTTAGGTACCTAAAAGAAAATATTTTTTTCTTTCTCTAGTACTGTCATAATACGAGTGCCTGTAATCACTTTCTTTCACAAAGATTTAAATACAGAGATGGTATTTAGCAGTGACAATAATTTACTTAATTTTCAGAAGAAACAAGTTTTTCAACACTCCCTGCTATATTTGAAGCAAATATTGAATTCTTATTTAACAAAAAAAGTTTTGAAAATAATATTTCTCATGTTTTAGAGCTATTTCTCAGATCCTTGTAGAACAACATTTCTCAATCTGAAAGGTTACAACTACAAATAAATCAAGACTGACAATGGCTTGAGCATCATGCTGATGAAAGAAATAAAACAATTTATGGAGTTATACCTCTCATGACAGACCTTTGTCAGGCTGTCATCTATCAAACTTCAAACACTTCTTTGTAGAACATCATTTTACCTTGCTTCGATTGTGAAACTACCTTTAAGTGTCCATTACAAACTTTCCAGTTATTGAAAAAAATAAATCAAGTTTGGGGCATTTTTGATTGAGATAGTCTTATGTTCTTTATCCATGTATTTTACTGCCAGTTCAACAATAAAGTGCAAGGCAAAAAAACCCCATATTACTGCTTTAGTAACTGATATAGGTATACATATTTGCTAGATACTATGAAACGTTTATAACTGAAGTTTTGTTTCTAGTGATCCTCAGAGAGCAGCTGTCAAAAAAACCATCTGGCTATGAAAAATGCCAATAAATCAAGAATTCTTACTATTTTTCAGCCTTATGTATTAGCATAACACAGATATTCTTGGTTTCTGAGCTTCTAATACTTGTCTTCCTCCCACCTGTCTTGACTTCTAAGAACAAATTTAGGTTTTTCTATAAAATGAAATTTTATTATTAAAATTTTCTACTTCTTACTAAAACATCCACTCTATTTCCACAAGTAAAGAGTGATGGTAATGCATGAGTTCTGCAATTATACACTGACTTCTCTAATGTGGCTTTTCCTGATGTTCACTATAAAAATTGTATTTTTAGTAGCACTTCCTGAAGCCAGAATTTATTCTAAAGATTTCACTCACAGTGATGTAGTTTTTACAATAAATCACACTACATATTGTGGTATGTTATCATTAAGCAGTTATTTGAGGTAGTCCACAAAGTCAGAATGAATAGATGCATCCAGGATTTAGATTTAAATGAAATTGAAAACACCATTCTCTGAAAACCATGTGAAACCTTTTCCATTTTCAACACTTCCTCAATCCCTCATAGTTAAGCTTAGCAGTGACAAAGTCAAGCTTCCTGTAAGTGATGTAGTTTTAATGCCCTAGGTAGCAGTTCAGTTCTGCTGTAAGTAGATACAAATCTGTTAAATGTTAATTAATTTCTAGTTGCGTTGACGATAACTACGGTGGCATTTCTTATGCTGACATCTAATTCTTTTCATTGGAGTACAATTTTACTACATCTTAGGAAGTGACATTATTTTCAGACAGGATAAGTGGAAATGCATTAGAAATCCCTTCACATTGTCCCCATAATATTTTTGTTTTGTTTTTTAATTTTATGGCAATGAGCAATTAAGCTATGAAATGTTTTGCAAAATTTTAGATTAATTTAACTTCTAAATCTATACTATTGATAAGCAACCATTGCTAGTGTAATTAACTTGTAGAGAACACAGGTGAAATGAACACTTTTCTATCTAACATTATTGAATTTGATTGTTTAAAAGAAAACCAATTTTTTATTACTGCCTTAGATATCTATGCAAAAAAGGAAAATATTTTATATTCCACAATTTTTGTCTTTCAAAAAGTAAAAAAAAAACCCAAACCAAAAAAAAATGGCTAATATTTCCTTCAAACTTACCTCAGTCTCAACCTGTAATTGAATACTAATGTGCATTTTGGCTTATTCCTTAAGGACATGGAAAGAGGATAAGTGACAGAAGATTACTAACGATCGGCAATTCTGACTATGAAAGCCGGAGTTGTTCCAGTGTGAACATGATATGAGCTGGGAGATAAATCTGGGACATTCACATAAAACTGGGGAGACAAGCAAAATATCTGTTACCATAAGCATCTTGCTGGGATCAAACTGCTCACTGAATCCTGAGGACCAGTAAGGGTAAAAAAAAAAAAAAAAAAAATAAGAAAAATGGTAAGAAAAAATAGTCGATTGGCCTTCCTCTGTGTAATCTGTCCAAAAAGTGTGTGCGACTTTTAAATCATTCTTGACTGGATAAAGAGGTAAATGCTTTAATTCAATTTAGGTAATCATATCAAATATATTTGTCAAAATAAGGTATGATATAAAAGATGAGACTGAATTTCTCTTCACATTGATATAAATATACTACTCACCAAAGCATAGGAAAAGGATAGAAGTAGCTGTTTTTCTTGAAATGCGGAGCTGTTTCTAGGCTAGTCAAGTATTAGGCAGGTTTTGTCTGATATCAGATGTTAGTACCTGATAAAACCTGCAGCTCTAGAATACAGCAATTTTTGAGAGAACTGTCAGAGGCATTTGCTAAGTAAGGTGTTGATAAGCTGGGACAGTGTGAAAAAATTCAATTTAAATGGAATCCCTGCAGGAGTCCAGGAAATGAATTTGATAAAAATACTAGTGTGTTTTATCAGGAGTGCAGTCCGCCTTATGACTACAACTTGAGATGAGATACACTCAGACATCAGAAGCTCTGATGAAATGAATGATCTAAATGTCCACAAGTCAGATGAATATAGGGTAAGACATCTTCTGGATCTGATCTTGGGAAAAAAATAGGTAAGCACAAGTTTTCCTCCTTTTGTTTTTTTTTCCCACTTATTTGAAGATTTGCAACTGTGCTGTCTCACTCTGCTCTTGCAAAAATTGAAGATAATATATATTCTTAACGTGAGTTGACCTAAGCATGATTTCACACTGGTAAGTGGTGAGACTTCCCTTACCCAAAGGAAGGCAGATCTATGAACCTTGTTAAAGTGCCCAGGAGTTCCAGCAGTCTGTGCAGAAGCTGCGCATTCTTGGTTTGTGAGTTTGCATCACAATGATTTACAGAGAGAAAGAATTTGTTTTAGTGACTTGGAACATCTAGGAAAACTCTGACGTGTAGGGTGATCAGAAGCACGTGTGAACTTTGACAGCCTTGAGGGACTTTGACACACAAGACCAAAAAATACTGCAAAGTAGTAAGAGACAACTAGATCTTGTAATATTTTGTTGACTCAAAAGTTCTTTTTCCTCACCAAATGTTATTTCATTAATGCATGACAGCAAGAGACAGTTCCCGTTAAATAGCTGAGGAATATTGCTAGGGGTTAAAGAAGGGGAAATTCAGAGTGAATGATCATGGCTCCTTTAGATTGGAACCCGCACTGTGTCTGCCTGTTGGCTTCACAAACACTTGTTTTGACATCTTTTAAGATGGGTCCTTCACTTTTTAATTTTTTTTTGTGTGAAAGTACTTATCAAACACACCTGACCGATTTTTTTTTTTTTTCCATCTGGAATAATTTCAGATTATGAACTGAGTACATTGCAGGGAATGTGCTTTTGAAAATAAATTGATAGCAGTATATTATTTTATCTATTATTTTTTTTTTAGGTAGGTAAACTGTTGTACTACCGATTGCTGAGTAAGCTTTGTGCTTTGGGCAACCCTGAACTGTTGTCTGGTGCCCTGCTGAGGCAAAAGGAGACTTATTATCACTTGTCATTTTTACCTTTATTGCAAATGGATTCTAAGAGGGGAGGAAAAATAACTAAACATGTTAGTTTACTTCTGTGCATCTTTGTGTTGGAACTAGTTCCCAATTAAGTGCAGTATTGGAACAGATATTCTGCAGTGACATTTTGGTGTCAAACAATCAAGAGATAATATTTCACAGTAGAATCTATAATTACTTTAAAATAATTTACACTTTACATTAAAAAGCTCAGTTCTGGACACTTCTTTTGAATATCTTTTATCAGAAATATTGGCAATGATGGTTAGGAATTAGGTTGTAACCTCTAGCATGATTTTGCTGCATATGCTATAGGCTATAAGGCTTTAAAGGGCTATAACTCCCTTTAAGGTATTCTTACAGATTCAGTTAAAGATTAATCAGACCATTAACAATAGAGATAGAATATCATTAAAAGAGAAAGCAAAAAAAGGAAGCCCTAATTTACTAAGAAGTATTAATTTTAAATTGCCTTACCAAATATTCCTCTCATTTTTAAGTTATTATAGATTGATCACATTTCTAAGTAAAATATATATATATACACACAAACACATACATATATATATATGTATAGTAAGTATACATGTGTATATTTTGCCTTGTCTTTTTATTCTTTTTCTGTTAGAAGCCAGATAAGTTCATGGAACATATAATGTTAAAAGCGAATTTTACACTCTATATCCTAGTCGACCAGATGTTAGTATGTTCTGCAAGAGCTATAAAAAAAACATCCTGTAAAGTGTGTCTGAGTCCGACAATTTAAATTGAATTGGATTACTCTGAAAATTACTGGTACTCACAATGTAGATTCTAAGGCATATTTTAGAAACAGCAATCATTTTATCAATTTTAAAGATATGATCTTGTTACTTTTCTTATTTGATGAAACAACTCTGAGGTTTTTAACCTCATACTACAGAGCTTATTTATCTCTATCAGGAATGAAACATATTATGATACTGTAGATAAAGATTTAATGTGCTAATCCAAATTAAATAAGAATTTTATGAGCAATTCATGGAACTTCTGTTTAACTGAGATGTTTAGTGTTTTAGAAATTGAACTCATTTTGACATGTGGATACTTCAAGCTTAAGAAGACATTAACAGTTACTGAAATTTACAACATAAGAAGGCTTCTATGAGTTACTGTATTTGTCCTTCTTTCCCCACTAATCTTTTTTTGCATCTGAGTGGGAGAGTTCATTGCTTATAAAGTATTTCTACCAATACACTATTAGTATACTCACAATCTTCTCTAATATGTACATTTAAAATATGGACAGGATGATCCTACAACATGACCTTACATAAACTGTTCTTTTATAACATCTTATGCAAATCTTTACATTTTTAAGGAATTACAGATTTGAACTATTCATAAACATAATGGACTTTTGGTGCCTTTTACTTGTCATATAATACAATAAATATATTTATTTGAAACATATTTAAAGAAGAGGTATGAGACTATTTCCAGTTAATTTATACAATTTCTATGCATCTGTGTTTTCTGCTTCCTTTGTCCAGAAACCAAGCTTTTCCTGAGAATTTTCTTCCAGCAGACAGTAAATTTTAGATGATGAAAAAATATGATAATTTTCAAGTTTGTTGAATACTTTTTTTCCCCTAATGCAAAATGATGACAAAGTCTAAGGAAGATCCACTGACACAGTGGATGTCTGTCTGGATGTTATAAATCTTCCTGGCTTGTATTTTAATAAAACAGGTGTATTCATGTGAAATAGTTAGCATTTAGAAAAAAAAAAAACAAAAAACAACCCAAAAAAAAAACCTCATTAAGTGGAAACAAGATTTGCAGTAATTTGTGTTTCTGTCGTTCTAACTGGTGTAGATATTACAGGGAGTTTTTTCATAGAAAACCAATAGATCCACAAGATACATCTTCACTTTGGAGATAAGGAATAGTTTATTTTTCAGACAAGAAGCTCTAACAGAATAGTAACTCTAATAATATAGAAACTAACTGGTTTAGCAAGAAAATAGGAAATCAGAAGTGATGCAGATGTATTTAAAAAAAACCCAATAGTTTCCTTTATCAGAGAACAAAACTGATTTATATTTATTGGTATCTCCGTCTGAGATGGTACCAGTTTAAAAGAATTGTTTATGCTGCTTCTCATAGCAAGTATATCTCTCTTCATACAATTTCTCCTCAGGGAAGAGCCAATGAACTTTGGTGCCAAGTCAAAAGCTATAAAGTCTCTAGCTTTTCTTCAGCTGCTGCATGACAATTTTGAGTACTGCCTTGTTAATTTCCTCTAATTATTAAAACTGGAGTAGGTAAGCGTAATCATTTACCTTTCTGGAATTTAAAATTTTTGGAGGATGCTAATATCATTACTTTTTCTGCTACCTTTTAAAAAGATTTTTTACATTTAAATAGCCTATTTTCATTCCAATAGAGAAGCTTGAACAGCTCAATAAAGAAATTGGGGTTTTTTTCATCTCTAAGTAGGCAGTATCTTATTTCCAGCGTCACTAATAACTGTGCAAGTAAAGAATCCAGCTGCAAACAAACCTGCAGTATTCTGATATTGAGATAAAGTCTGTGATATTTAAAATAATAATAAGAGTATTTGTATCTATAGATCAATGTGAAGTTAACAAAACCCAAGAAAATTAAATTAATTCTATGAGTAGTGGAGTCATGGGCTACAGAGCCCAGAATAAAATTAGGGTCTAAACTGCTATGGTTGAGCTCTCCTGTGGTTAGATCACTTATCCTCATTCAGTAGGACCCAACTAACACATCTGAAAGCAAAATTTCTTTACTATTTTTCTATAAATCTCAGCATTTTTTTACTATTTTTCTATAATTCTATGACTCTATCTGCCAGAACCTGGAAGTAAGAGAAACACTGGAAGATCAGTTATAGCCAAAATAGCACAATGGCTAAATTTTACCTGAGTGAAAGCCAGTAGTAAACTAGTGATAAGGAATATTTTGAGCCCCCAAGAAAACCAGCAGTTTCACAGTTTCTTAGTGTTATTCTGTGTCAGACGCAGACTCATATTTGCCCAATTTTAGATGAACATTAATTACTCTTCCTGCCAGACCTTTGTTATCTGGTTTCACACTTGCAATTTTGTCCACAAAATCTGTCTAACAGGATGGCTTGGTACTAGTAAAGCGTAACTAAGAGAAAGCTCCAAAAGCTAATCTCTTCTAATGTATTTTAAAGTTTAAAGCATACTTTAAATATCCCTTACAATCGCCAAATAATGCGTTATTCTTACCGAGTACAAAATCACATGCTTAGAGTTTTATTAAATGTATGCTAACACTTATCATATTATCACAACTAAGTTACTATTGCAACATTAATTTTGTATGTCACTTACTGATCAGAGAGCCTAATTTAATAGAAGTACTGCATCTTTGCTTTCCAACCTAGTCAACAAATTAGATTACTAGAACTTTCATGTACAATTTCAGTTCACTTTCTCTAAGAAAGTGATAGAGATGTTAATTGAAAAGTTGTGTAGACTAGTGGATATAGCTTTAAATTAGAATTCAAGGTACTAGGTTGAATTCATTTTCCTTTTACCAAACCATTTAATCTTTCCCCACAACCTTTCATACTTTTGTTTAAGTTGGCCATGTAAATCAAACCTGATGACAATGGTGGACTTTAAACCATACCATCATATTCACAAAGGTGTTTGTTTACTGTATGACCTTTGTAAAGTTCTATTTTTGTAAAGCTTCCTTCACAGGAAAAAGAAAATTAACTTTTATGTTCTACTTACCTGTTTCAGGACAGAAGCAGATAGCTACAGTGAGGTTACAGCACAGCAAAATTAACGATGAACCCAGCAAGAAAAGGCTAGTATCTCCTACATATGAGAAAACCTCTGATGAATTTTTGCCCTCCTTTTGCCAGTTTTATGCTGCTAAGGACCCACACATCTTACAGAGGAAAAGGACAAGCAATTGTTCCCTTTGCCAGCTTGATTTACAAAAAGAGACTAAATGTGTCAGCTGTTTCCTGAAAATTGGAAGCTATTGGGTCCCAAGCTGGGCCAGCTGTAGCTAATTTGAAGAGTCATGAGTGCACAAAAGCAGGAACTTCTGCTGTAAATGGTGGATATATGGGATTTGAGTCACAGGCACTGAAGTTGCAGGGTTTTGCTGCATAAGCAGGTGCATCTTCACTGATTTCAGAAATAATTTTGCTTTCTTCAGTAATGAATTTGTCTGAGACTGCCTCAGTGCATCTGAGCATTGGGAAACCATAAACCATGTTTATTTTTTTGCATGTATTGATAAATTGATGTTTACATGTCCTTATGTCCTGACTTGTCATTTTTCATGCCTACCTCGGTTGGTGACAAAGTACAAGGAAGACAATTTCCTAACAGCCTCATTGCATAATAACAGATCAGCTTTCCATTTCAACTTATGCTATATGAGCAATTCAACTTTGTGCTGTGCTTCTTTATCAAAGAAGCATAAACTTTAGCAGAGTATAACGTACTAGTGGGCTTTTTTTTTTTTTTCAGTGTTTGCAAGTCAAATATACAAAATTTGTCTTTGAAAATATGAGACTAACTTTTCCTTTTGCACCTTGCGTTGATCAGGCTGACCTCACCCCAAATTCTTCAGCTCCTGCATTTTTTAAATAACCTGTGATTTATAAAAAGGACTCTCTGACCAATATCCTCATTCCTTTGTAAAGTTTTTTCAGACTCATTGTAAATCACATCTAACCTGTGTGAACGCTTTCTTTCCTTACGACTCAGTCTAAAATGGATTTTTTTTTTTTTTTCACTTTGTAAGAAGCCTTCAGTCTGAATGACACCTTCTTCTACTCTCTGACCTGCAGCAAGAAAGCCTTTCTTGTAGTTCTCAGAAGTCTGACATTTGATCCTTTCATTGCCTGTTTTCCGCTGACAAGCTGCTAAATGCACACAACTCTGCCCTGGCCAAACAAAACTAGTGTGCCTGTAATAACGCTAAGTCACAGAGCAGAAGGTCTGATGCCATTCTGAATTTCAGTCGTGAAATGACAATGATGAATTATTAGCTACTCAAAAAATGCATATCACTGGGATCCAAAAAGGCAAACCTGACTTCAAATGACATTATTATCAGTGTTCTGCTTTTGGAAACTTGCCTGAAAAACATGATCCACTAAAAAAATCCTTCATGTAATTACTAGAGTGAACTGATGGGTGAGCATATGCTAATTTACATTTACATCTTAGATTCATGCATTTCTTAAGTCATATATCTGGAGAAAACACATTCAATAATTTTCAGGAAAAATTTGAGCATTTGTATAAAAGAAAACTATGTATTTTTGTTGTCTTATATCTTATTAATAATATTATCTATATTTGAATTTATTTCTATAACAGATGAGAGTGCAAGCCATTGAATAATACATTGCAGGTAATTTGCTTAATAGCTACTTGACATTATAGGGCTAAATTAATTTTTATTATTGTTTATATATGCCCTGAATCTGCTCGATGTAATCTGAAAAATCTCTTACTGTTGGTAGTCAGAAACTTGGTTTGAAGAATCCATATTTCTGGTAGTCTCCAAACACATGTGAATTTGCTTATAAATAGCTTGATATATATACAAGATGCAGTGAAATGACATGCAGAGATACTACAGGCATATTTCTTAAGGCATTGATAAGAAGATGTACCCTGCCTTACAGGGACTGCCAGCAGTACCACATTGGTGAAGCTATCTTGCTTTTGGGTCCACAGCTGGCAAACAACCAGCTGTCTTGTGCATCTCTCTAACACATTGTTCTGGACAGGGACTAACATCAGATTCCTATGAAACTATTTTTCCATCTTCATCACTGCCTACCCTAAGTAACAATTTGGGTAATACTTGAGTGAAAGGTTAAAATTAATTAAAAATAAGGAAAATTATTATAAAAGATGAAAAACATCCTGAAATTAAGACAGCATCTTCTGTTAATCAGATGCACAGGATTAAGCAAGCATTTTTTTCTTAGGTCGACTACTGCTTTCTCAGACAATTTCTGACCATGATTTAGGAATTATCATGGACCAGGGTGATCCTTCTCAACAATCAGTTTTGGAAGGTGAAAGAGTTGGGTAGGATGGATGTGACAAAATAGCGCTAGCTTGTCTCTGGTCTAGTGAAATGATCCTGGCATACACTAACTCATATAGAAGTAGTTACTGTGTCCAGTGCAACAGCTATTTTCTTGTCAACCTTTTACATTTACATTAATGGAAATATATAGCACAAATACTTTGGAGCATATGGCTCTTCTAGCTGGTTTCTACATGCACATTAAGGTATTGGCTGTAAATATAACCCTGTGTATAGCTCATACCATGCTTACACCTTCTAAAGTGTTCAGAGTCTACATCTATTTGTAAAAGTTTCAAAAGCTATCTGAGATATGCTGAGGTCTTGTCTGCAGTCTCAGGGTTAATGTATATAACAACCACATGATTTCATTGAGCCCTCTTCCTCAGCTCTGTAGCATATGAAAAGTATAGACTTTTTGTATGACAAAGTGGGGCTAGAGGCTGCTTTGTGTTCATCAGTTACAATTGTTCAATTGATTTGTTAGTTACTTTAAGAAAATGAAAGTTTTTCCATAGGAAGCAGCATCCATAACTGTATGATCTAAATCTACCTGCTGCCACCTTCATCCCAGTAAACTCATGTGACTCAGCATTTTGCTGAGAAATGCTGTGACACTTTAAAATAAACTTTCTATGGATGTCTCCCATTTAAAGACTGAAAATGGTTTCCTATTATTTCATTCCTGTGTGATCATGAACTCACAGGTCATGGTAATATAGTTGTAGCAATTGAAGGTCTTATAGATCCAAAGGATTTCAGTGTGCACATAATCTGCATTCTAGGACTGAACATTGTCAACAGGAGACTTTCAAACTGAGATAATGTAATATTATCTCTCATGTTCCTTTGTAGTCAAGTGTCAACAGAGAGGACCTGCACTTATCTAATCTCCCAATCAATATCAGAGAAGTTATGCAGGGCCAGATAAGTATGAAAAACAGCGAGTAAGCACAAAGCTGATTTTATTTTCAGAATGGAAAAAAAAAAAAAGATTTCTACACTACAAAATATTCACCTGTAATCAGTTGTAAGTGGTAATATCAAAAGCCCATAAGAAAGCTCCCGTAGATACCTTTTAATGCAATGTTTATATAATCAAATATATACATTGTAGTTCTTAATTTTGACAGAATAGCTATTTTAGTTCTATTTTGTAGCTCAAATACAAACCTCTAATTTTGTCAACCCTACGAAATATCTCTAAAGAAGCTTAAGTTTGGAAATATGATAAGCAGATGATGCAGAGATTCTGAACACAATTTAAAGTGACACAAATATTTGTATGTGGGATTTGCCCCCCAATTTTTTTTTTCACTATAGTTGTACAGTTTAGCAAGGATATTCAGTGCATCCAAAAGAAAAATGCGGATAGGCATCCACAAACAACAGTGATATAGTTCAGTAAGCTGAGATCCTACATTAGTACTGGTTCTGAGAGGTGCTATAATAGCTTGATTTTTTCACGGTTTGTTATATATTGCTGAAAGACATGTTCTGTTTAAAAATGATATTTCTGAGCAGTTGAGGAGAAAGTTTCCTGCTTACAGCCTTGACTGCAACAAGGCAGGAAAAGAGGGAGAGTCCATGCCTGAAGGTTGGAGAAAGCCTCTTTTTAAAAGCTGGACAAAGGTGGAGGGTTGAGTGCAAGGTAGAGGATGACTGTGAGTGAGAAGATAGCTTGCCTATAGCAGAGAACAGATACCTAACACAGTAACTGCAGTGAGGAAATTTTCTTGAGAACCCAGAGGAAATGAAATAGGAGTTCAGATCCAGGAATGCACCAAAACCTCTGGGGCACCCTGGGCAGGGGGAAAACTTGTTTACAAACCATCTAGAATTGCAAATCTGTTCTTTTTTTGTTTTGTTTTGTTTTTTTCTTCTCTATTTTCAGAGCTACTTTGTTTTAATTTGTGTTCTAGTAAAGCCTAGCTTGAAAAACTGGAAAGTCTTTGGTGTTCTCAGTTTTAAAGAAGGTGATGCTGTCTCTTCAAAGGTCTGACCAGAATAGGGGTTTGACAGACAAGCAACTAAGGTTAAAAATCAAACCATTGTCTAACACTGAATTGGGTGCTCTTAGTGACCTATAGGAAGAATGTTCAGTCTGTTGGGTTTTTTCTGTCTGCTGCAAATGACTTTGAGGTGGTATGTTTCTCCTGCTTGATAGATATCAAGAAGCCACTAACCCTGTAATCACTTCACAGAGAAAGAGATGTCCTGAATCTCAGTTCTGTTACTGTAGCTTAAGTTGAGATTAATTCTCAATTTTCAAAAGCTGGACAACTGTAGGAAAACTAGTGTTATTGGTATTGCTCTGGTTACCATGCTTGCCCTGGGTTTACAGTTTATGTTTGCTTCATAATGCTACCAAGTCTAGCTGTTTTAATGAGTAACAGATTCATTCTAAAAACTAAAAAAAAAAGATAAAACTATCATATAAAAATGTCAAGTAATAAGTATTTTGATTAGCACACTGAAGTTTAATAAAAGTCAGTCTGCAATGCAGGTTGTAGCTGCTCACTGGCACAGCTGCACTGCACGTCCCAGTCCTGTGAAAACCCCATCCCGCAGCAGTCTGAGATGCTGAGCAGAAATCATTATGCTTTCGACACCTGATACTAAATAAATAACTCTGTCCATCACTTCTATCTTGTCTCAATCTGATTAAAGTCTATTCTATGAGGATCAAAGGCCTTCTAATATCCTCTAAAAAACCCAAAATTACCAAATAGAGATTTTTATCACTTAGACTAAATAAAATCTTTGGAGTAACAATTTCTGAAATATATGGAGCCATATGTTCATTTATCTAAGCAGAATTTTTGAACACTGTCTGCAGACACCAAAAGAAAGGTTCATAATTTGTTTTACTGGGCTCTGTTGAATAGGCCATGTGCACAACCTTCCATGATATGTAAAACCAGTACATAATTTTGATTCACTGGAGAATATATTTGAAGACAATGTCTGTCACCTTGCAAGAGGGAATTAAAAAAAATAAAATCTCCCAAAGCAACCAAGCAAGACAAAGGTAAAAAGCCGGAAAACTTAAAAAACCTTGAATGCTTGTTTAGAGACCATTTCCCAACAGAAAAAAAAACATTCAGTATATTTTGTTTCCTTATCTACTGATTTTAATCAGAGATCAAGAAGGTTCTTATGGCTCTACTTGCCTTCTCCAAAAGTGCAGCCACAGGGCAGTCCAGCCACAAGGCAAGAGGACACACTCTGAGCATTGTTCTCGTAAAGAAAAAAATATTCAAAGAAATTAATGGCACTTTCCTTCTCAGATAATTTAAATTTATTTATTTATTTATTTATTTATTTATTTATTGAGCACTGCTAATCTCACAGGCTGAGGAGGGAAAGATACTTTTTCTCATTTCTGTGACAGACAGCTGGCCTAATCAGACAGGTTATAGCAGACATGGCTATATTTGAACACATATAAATTAATAAGATGAATCTGTACTCTGGCATCAACCACCAAAGCTTTAATTTATAGCTATATTGAGGAAGTAATAGAGAAGCAGTGAACCTTCAAAAAGCAGCTGTGAGGACTGTAGTCACGACCACTCTGTTGTTATTTTTACGTGCTGGTTTTCTTCAGAGTGAATCTTGAAGACCTTCAGAACAAATATTTCCTACTCTTCTTTATGATAGTGAACAGTGGCACAGAAAAAAGGACTATGTAGTGCTAAAACAGGCCCACACAGCATCAGAAAAAAATGAAAAATTAATAATTGAAGCTCACCATAGAAATTTTAAGTTAAAATATGACCAAAATAGGTGGGCTCACACTTCTACTCCAGTAAAAAAGTGTATATATATGTCCCAGCTTAAAAACAATCACAGCAAAACCTGTGCCTTGCCACATCCAAGGTAGTGTCCTGGAGCTCCCCTGACAGGCTGAACTGTATCTACCAAATCAGCAATGTGACTTCTTTAGGCAGTATAGATTCTTTCTTGCAGGGCTCGTGTCTGACCCTGTTACCTATGTGAGATGTAACTGCAGCAGACCTGAGGTAGCTGAGGCAACAGCTACATGGTTAACTGTTGGAAAGAGAAATCAGCTGTAGCTGGACGAACCAAAATATCAAGAGAATGATACATGAATGTTGGGAATACAAAAAAGATTGATTTCTAAATGTATACAGCATACATATACTTAAATAATGGTTTTGAGTAAATATCAGCACATCATATTTTTTTTTATGTTGCTGAGAAAAAAAGGGAAAAAATCTTCAGAAGAGAGAAAATAACTGCAATACCAAATAATATGCAGAATCCATATGGGATTCTGAAAATATTTTTATGCAAATGTATAGTCAAAATTCTTCCACTCTACAGCAAACAGCTCTCTGGTCATGCTGCTTTTTGTAGTGCAGTACCTCTGATCTACTGACAACCTTACAGCCTTAAAAATAATATTTCATTCTTCTGACTGATTTTGATCATCACACATTTCTTGAATATTCTATGAAGGTTAGGTTCTTCCTCTTTATTTCTTATTCAGATTGGTTGTTTCAGATCCTTTTCCTGAAAAGCACCTTCATTAGCATGGGTAAGAAATTGTGAAGCCATAAGTTGCATTCCATCCAGTGTTCAGAACGAATACGTCTCGTGTCTTTGAAAGGCTTAACATACTATTTGCAATTAGTTGTCCTAGAACAGAAAACTGCATCACTACTGACTCTGTAAAATAAAGGATTACAGAATTTCAGTGCTGCTGGGGTGCCTAACAACTTTATACATGACTTAGCTGAGATGCAATGCACTTTATAATTGATGCAGGTCTAGCCTGAGAATACTGTGCTTTTATCCCTTGCTGTTGTGCCTTTCACAATATAGACCTTGGTTTGGTCACAGCTGCATCACCTTCTGCCATTTGTCAGATGCATTCAAATTTCGTTAACTAGTTACATCAAAAATCCTTTCAAAAACATTATCACAGTTTTCAACAACTTCTGCAACCCACTCTCCATTTTTCACAGAGAAGAGACAGAGCTGGGAAGTGAAGTGTGAAAGCTTTTTCCCAAGAAGATGCTGCCTCCTGGCACGGCTTTTTAGAATCTCTCTGCTCTGTAAAACAGACAGTTTTCAAAATTTGTATTTTGAAGCACGTCTTCCTTCCCCACCGCACTCAGGTCTTAGAAATGCCTGCCTCAATTCGCTCATCACAAAATGTCTATAAATCTATATAATTTATCCCATAGAGCATGAAGCCTCACACTGGAGAAGTTACTGCACAAAATGCAGTTCCATAGTATAAATAATATTACTTCTGGGTAAAAAGTGTCATTGTTACAGGTAGAATTAGTGACAATTCTGAATTTTTGCAGTGGTGTGTGAGCTAAGATTTCCATTTTACTTGGAATCTCAAAGACTTATCTTTTTTTCTGTGTCATGTCTACGCAACTGCAACATCTCCTGCAGAATCTTAGAGCTTTTATCCAGCTCATATTTGTACTCGTTTTTAACCTGACACCTTGAACTATTAGCTGTCTTTTGTGATCCAGTGGGTTCCCACAGGGCCATTCACTGATGAGTAAAAAGCTGAACTTGGATGTGACCCTCTAGGTCTCTTCCTCATTTTCCAGCTTGTTATCAGATTGTTTGTCTGCAGATTGATATCTGACAGAAGCTATTGCTATTGATCTATTTTGTGTTTTACTTTTCTCCCCATGTGGTACCATTTATCTATTATTTCTTTTCATTTTTGAAGAAAAAGCAATTCTGCTTTAAAAATACATAGGATGTGAAGAGCTTGCCTGGAAAGCTGTGTATGAATTACATGTTTTATGGAAATGCTTGCAGAAATTATATTGTCAGATCATACGAGAGAGAGAAAAAGAGAGAGGGGAAGATTTTCTGAACAGGTGAACTACTGCTATTATGATTTTTATATTGGTTGTATGTATAAATATTTTTTGATTCCTAGATAAGTATTGTGATTTTTTTTTAAATAAATATACATCAGTAGAGACAAGCCTGTGATTTTTTCTTTCTGAGTTTAGATAAAAATGCAAATAAAGCTAAAATGGATTTTGCCTTTGAGGGAGAAGGTAGTATAGCTATGTATTGCAGTTATTCCCAGATGGCACATATACAGTTGAGTAGCAAGGGGTTTTTACCCTCCCTGTCTTGAAAAGTTCTAAGAATCATCAGCTGAAAATCACAGCTCCTTATATGACTATACTGTGCAGGTAGTTTTACCCTGAAGAGATCTGCGAGGTGGTCATAGCTCATGTACTGCATACTGTTCCTTTGTAATTTTTTTTTCCCCTAAGGCAGAAGTCATCCCTGAAGGAAGAAGTGGGACTGGAACAAGAGTCACTCATGCTCTAAAATACAAGAGCAATTGTGGTGGATGAAGCTTGGCTGGATGCTAGGTTCCTACTAAAGCTGTTCTATCACTCCCCTTCTCACCTGGACAGGGGAGAGAAAATATAACAAAAGGCTAATGGGTTAAGATTAGGGCAGGGAGAGATCATTCAGCAGTTACTGTCATGGCAAAACAGAATTGATTTGGGGAAAATTAATTTGGTTTATTACTGATCAAATCAGAGCAGGGTAATGAGAAAATAAAAACAAATCTTAAAATACCTTGTCCCCACCCCTCCCTTCTTCCTAGGTTTTACTTTACTCACAATTTCTTTACCTCCTCTCCCCCAGTAGCACAGGGGGACAAGGAATGGTGCTTGTAGTCAATCACACATGATTTCTGCTGGATATCTGTTCCACCATGGATGTTTGCAGGGGGACAGCCTGCCTCACCACGGTCTTCACCATGGGCTGCACGGGAATCTTTGCTCCAGCACTTGGAGCACTTCCTCACTCTCCTTCTTCACTGACCTTGGTGTCTGCAGAGTTGTTTCTTTCACATATTCCCACTCCTCCCTCTAGCTGCTGTTGCACAGTAGTTTTTTTCCCTCCTTCTTAAATATGTTATCACAGAGGCACTACCACTGTTGCTGATGGGCTCAGCCTTGGCCAGCAGCAGGTCCATCTTGGAGACGGCTGTTGTTAGCTCTGTTGGACACAGGGGAAACTTCTAGCAGCTTCTCACAGAAACCACCCCTTCTCACAGGGGCTACACCCCTGTATCCCTCCCACTATTAAAACCTGGCCATGCAAACCTGATACAGGTGTGGTTTGAAGCCCCACTGTAATCCTTTCTATATTTTTAAGCTTTACAATTTCTTTGACCTCATAGACTATGAAAAAATAATTTGTGGAATCAGGTTTATTTCTTGTCTCAAATTTTCAACCAAAAGGCCTGAAAAATACCTATGTCTAGAAATCTGCCTCAAAAGTAGAGCTTGTTTCATCACAGAAATACTATAGTAACCTGACTCCAGCTGTAGGCAGAATCAGATATTGTGTTGCATAAGAATAGGGAGAATTTATGAATTATTTCAAACTTGAAGTTACATTTGAACTTGGTTC
>NW_010311161.1:21779-28182 GCF_000700745.2 Antrostomus carolinensis
TTTCATTTTAAATCCAGATCTGGTCTTCTATGTATCCAGTTATCACCAAAACCTGAAAACATCTTTTTAGTTAAATATCTCTACATGGAAGTTGTTGTTGTATATATAGAATTGTTATCTCATTGGTGGCTTAGAAGGATGAAAATCTGGCAAAATAGATAGTCAATAAATAGATAGGCAGGGGAAAAACCACCATCATACATATGAGGTTTTTTTTAAATGCTAAAAGTGTTTTTCAGATAAACTTCCTTTATCACTGATCCATTCCAAGTGAATCACATTAGTTTTCAATAGCTTCTAACATTTTTATTTAAAATATCTTTTTTCAAAAAAGTTTAAAATATCTATAGACAAACCAGTATGAACAAATGCAGACAAATGTAAGGTTTTTCAAAACTTTTTTCTTAAAAAATTTGAAGATATCATATATTTGTGGAATATGCAGCATTTGAATTTACCATTCTGTATTTTTTACACTATTAAAAACATTCTTAATAAGAGCTAATTTCTTTAACTTTCATATTTAAGTATTTAAAATCTAGCAAAACTGGAAAAACAGTTCAGTAATCTATCATGAAGAGATATTCTCAACTTTCAAGACAGTAAAATATATTTTATTATTTATTGGGAAATTATGTTAAATCAGTGGATCAAATTTGGTTCCGGACCTTTGCCAGGTTCTGTCTGTATTCATATATGTCCTCTGATTGTCTAGTAGAAGTAGCTACAATCCTTCTCTTAACAAACTTTCCATAAGAGGTTCAACTCCATAGCAAAGCCTTAATTTATTTGGCCAGGAAGGAAGGGAACCTGAGCAGCAGGAAAAGGAATAAAATATTTAATTAATTATTCCCTGAGCAGCCTCCCATAAAGACCAAGTTCCTGTAAAGCATAGCTTATTATTTACAGCAACTCCACTGCTACAAAATTGTCTAGGGATAATAAAAACAATCCAAACTTCCTCAGGATATCTTGCTCCTGTATTTTCACTGCTACATACTAGCTGAAAAGTCTTAACTTAATCCTTTTGCCCTCTTATATATCTTTGAAGGTCACTGCTTTCTCTTTGTTTGTTTGTTTTGTTTTTCAAATGTTCTAGGTGATTCTATGAAGACTGCACTGGTCCCTTAAATATGTGGTTTTCATAAAGACTGGTGGATCCCAGAGGCTAACTGATATCATTGTAACTTGAAAACTTCCAGGAACCTGTCCATTTTGGTAATATTCCAAGAAATCTTGTCTATAATGTTTGTTTTCTTTCCATGTTTCCATAAAGAGCTTGTTTCAGACTCCATTTCAGATTGCAGGTGGAAAGATGAAGGGAATACTGACAGTATCATGCTTTAAGCATTTTAAACACATACATTAGAAACTTGTGTTTACTCTATAGTTAGTGAAGAAGAAATCAGTTCCTAAGTCAGGTTTTCATAATCACTTTCTTTGTGGTAGTGAACAGAATTCAGAGAAGTCACTAAAACTACTCACAATCTAAAACAGTGGGGAAAAAAAAACAAGGAAAAAATGAAGGACTGAAGCAACACAGGCAGTCTACTGAGGGGAAAGCTAGAAAGTAATTTACTACTTTTTTCATGGAATGTATAGGCAATAAAATAGAGATTAGTCAGAATTTTAGTTTAGCATCTACTATGACAACAGTGAACCTTGAAAGCCAAAATGAAACTAGTTTAAAACAAATAAATACATAATTTTTTAAAAAGTGAGTTAATTCTAAAAAGAAAAATACCTAAATCCATAGGCATTTTTCTGTCATTGGAACTCTTTACATCAAGATTAAATGTGATTTTAAAAATTGAAGTTATTAGGAGGTAGTCCTAATGAAATGGCTACAAGTTGTACGAGGGGAGGTTTAGATTGGATATTAGGAAAAATTTCTTCACAGAAAGGGTAGTCAAACATTGGAACAGGCTGCCCAGGGAAGTGGTGGAGTCACCATCCCTGGCGGAATTTAAAAGATGGGTAGATGAGGTGCTTAAGGACATGGTTTAGAGATGGGATTGGTAGTGATAGGTTAATGGTTAGACTCAATGATATTAAAGGTCTTTTCCAACCATTGTGATTCTATGGTCACTTTTATCTTCTAGTTCTGCTCATGGATGCAAGAGTTCACTCTGAAAACATTCAAAACACCTGCTATGTTTGAATAATTTTTGACTAGATTAAAAATGAAAATTAACAGTAATAGAGTGAGGTATAATAAACTGAAACAAAAGATGTATATGTAATCAGTTTCAAACCAACCCACCAAGTTTCACATAGCTTAAATAATCTTAAAGCAAGTTTGTTTGATTTTTTCCTTTGCACATTTCTTTTCAGCTAGACTGCAGTATGTAGTGGCACAAATCTCAAAGGAGATCTTTCACATGCCTTTCCTGTCAAATTACATTGCAGAGTCAACAGTAGCCAATGAAGTGTGATATTTCATGCTGGACTTTCAGTTCCTGATAGATCTGGTGAGTGCAGTATCTCCAGTAATTCAAAATATTTTAGACAATTAAATATTTAAATATTACAAAAAGAGATTAAAAATGTGAACTTAACATGATCATGGTGTTAGTCAGATTGTTTATACAATAAGCAATAATATTTCAAGACTAGATTTTTAGAATAACAGTGGACAGAAGCTGAGAATTCCCAAGTAAATCTGCCAGATTTTAATCAGAAAAATACAGGTGCTGTTCTTGATGCCATGACTCCTGAAATCTGTAGAGAAGTTCCTCTTGTTGATCTATTATTACTCTGATGAATTCTTTAACGCTACCATATACAACCTAGCTCTAAGTCTCACCACTTGTAGTGATGTGTATTTCTATATAAAGAAATGAGTCACCCATATTTGAACTGTGAAAGATCTGACGTTAATAGAAACTAATTCTGGACTCTAGTCAGAATAGGACTGAATTTTTGCATGCATACACAATGAGTCAATGGGTACTTATGTCTTGAACCCAGGCATGTTAACTGGTCAGATGCAACCTACACCCTCAGTTTTATACTGGAAGATGTTTCAATGGATTTTCCTAAAAATGTGATACTGAATTTATATTTATTTCCTTACATTAAAAAAAAATAATAGGTTGCCCATAATTTGAAAAAACAAAATTACTTAATTTTTCTCAGATTAGTGGTATGATACTTTTTTAAGATAATATGGCATTATTTCAAGATTTTGCTTTTTGACAGAAAAAGAACAAAAAAAAGGGGGTTTGAAAGGGCCCTAAAAAATCATGTAGCCCCCCCCCCCCTGCCATGAGCAGGGACACCTTCCTCTAGACCAGGTTACTCAAAGCCTCATCCAACCTGGCCATGAACACCTCCAGGGAGGGGACATCCACAACTTCTCCTCACAGGAAAGAATTTCTTTCTAATATCTGATCTAAATCTACCATCTTTCAGTTTAAAACTCTTACTCCTTGTCCTATCACTACATGCCTTTGTAAAGAACCCCTCTCCAACTTTCTTGTAGGCCCCCTTCAGGTACTGGAAGGCTGCAATGAGGTCTTCCGGGAGCCTTCTCTTCTCCAGGTTGAACAGCCCCTACTCTCTCAGCCTGTCCTCACAGGAGAGGTGCTCCAGCCTTCTGATCATCCTTGTGATCCTCCTCTGGACTTGCTGCAGTAGGTCCATGTCCTTCTTATGTTGGGGGTCCCAGAACTGGATGCAATATTCCAGGTGGAGTCTCATGAGAGTGGAGTAGAGGGAGAGTACCACCTCCCTTGAGCTGCTAGTCACACTTCTTTTGATGCAACCCAGCATATGGTTGGACTTCTGGGCTGCAAACATATATTACACAGAATCACAATGCCAGGTTATGTTGAGCTTCTCATCAACCAACACCCCCCAGGCCCTTCTCCCTAGGGCTGCTCTCAATTCATTCTCTGCCCAGACTGTATTTGTGCTTGGGATTGCCCTAACCCCTATGCAGGAACTTGTACTTGGCCTTGTTGAATATTTTGATGTTCGCACGGGCCCAACTCTCAAGCTTGTCAAGGTCCTTCTGGATGGTATACCATCCCTCCAGCAAGTCAACCTCACCACACAGCTTGGTGTCATTGGCAAAGTTGCTGCGGGTGCACTCAATCCCACTGTCCATGTCACCAGCAGAGATGTTAATCACATATCAACCCCTGAGGAACACCACTTGTCGCTGGTCTCCACCTGGATATTGAACTCTTGACCGCAACTTTTTGAGTGCTACCATCCAGCCAATTCCTTATCAGCTGAATGCTCCATCCGTTGAGTTCATGTCTCTCAAATTTACAGACAAGGGTGTCATGTGGGACAGTGTCAAATGCTTTGCACAAGTTTCTCTAGAAAGTTGTTACCTTTTGTTAAGATTTTGCTTTGGAGTAAGAAACTCAATCAGCCCTATAAAAAAATAATTATCAAACTGTACGGAATGAATTTCAAAATGTAGAGCAAAAATAATGGTCGTGGAAATTAAGTAGTATGAATATGTCTGTCTACAAGCACACAAAGGCCAAGAAACTGAAAATTCCCAGGGAACATCACAATCCCTTCAGATGACATCTACATACATTAGCCTAAAGGGCAACCAAAATACTTTGTGAGATCAGCTTTAAACATATCTATTAATGCACATATTCAGGTACACTAATAGCTTCACTGTCTAGAATACCATCATGTAGTGTGTTTGATTAGGGTTAGAACTAGAGTCTGTGGGTATGGTAGTTAGATCTAAGTTGAACTAGAAGCTCAGGTTCTTCATACTCAAAGAATGTTAATGATATTTATGAAATACACAGCATTTATTTTTTTAAAAAATATTGCTGTTGACAATTTGCTGTATAATGTTGCAAATTTGTTTTAGCAATAAGTAAAGCAGTTTGTGACATTTGTACAGCTACAAGTAGGCTAATTTTCCAATACTTAATAACTATATAATTTAATTCTGTGGAGAAAATATTTATTTTAATGATTATGTTATAATTTGTGAACTGACAGCTGAGTGTTATGGAGGCTGACCTTAATGGAAGTGTGCAGTAGTAGAAAATTAGAAGAAAATAATTTGATAGGTAGGGTATTTAAAGAGTCTAGCCTTAAGCTAGTCCAGTCAAACAAACTGCAGAACAAATAAATCCAAGGTTGCATTCACTTACCCATGCTTCTTCAGAGGGTTCTGTGGGTTTCAAAAGTAGCAGATTTTTTCAGCCACTTCCATTCCTAGGACTTAAATTTGCTATTCCAGAGCTGATTTCCCATACTATGTGCATGTACCCTAACATGTCTACCAATCTCAGATAGCCCGCAATCAAGAAAAGTCAGGCACACTATTGCGTGAGAATGTAGACAATGCATCAAGGTAATTAGCTACATACTGTATTAAATCTTATATTTAGAACACGTACATGTTTTTTAATATCTCTTGTTTCAAGACCTCAGCTTCTTGAAGAAAGAGTTGTTTCATCTGTTCTGTAAGCAAAATTGCTGGTTTGTGGAGAAGCATGCCAGACACCAGCAAGAAAACAGATAAATGACACATTATCCCTTAAAAATGAATGTCAAATTTTATTAACCTGAAAATCTAAAAGATCAAAACATTCTGTGAGGCTTTCCAACTTATTTGCCTATAGGAGTGAGAAGAAAGAAACAGGGAGTAGAAGTCTGGAACAGGAAAACACAGTTAACTTATTATCTGTGAATTCAGTTGGGGAAGAACTTGTTTGCCTGTGATTGTTCGTTAGAGGACAGTTGAGTGGATTCAAACTAGCAGAATGCTCACTTTTAAAAAGAGCTTCAGCAAAGGACTTCAGCTTTTTGTAGTTAACTATATAGCAATTAGTAAATAATTTTGTCAGCTGAGTTTTCAATCTCTTTTTCCTATATGGTACAGCATAGTTTAAACTGCAGCTCCCCACGAGTATGATTTGCAGTATACAGTATGGATTAGAATTAGATAATAAAAATAGAAGTGAATTTTAATAAACACCTCACACATGTATCTGTATGCACTTGTATGTTTGAAAAATGCTTTTCATTTATTTATACTGAAAAACCTTGCAGAGTTTTTCTCAAAATACCTGGTAACAGCAAGAGAGACAACGATAGTATTACAAGCATAGTAACTGCAGTAGCATTTGATGCCATATCTACAGTTGTTGTCAGACTAGGAGCCCTACAGTGTAATAACTCTAGTTCAGTGAGAAAATTTAAGTAAGTTAAATGTTGTAATTTATAAAGAGAAAAAAGGAACCTTGACAGAATTTAAAAATAGACAGGAAAAAGTTTACATTTCAGTTGAGAGGTTTTATAAGTATTAGGGCAGAGAAGACAGATGCAGTGCTGTCCTAGTTAACAGCAGACTTTTACTAACCAAAAAGAAAATGAAAGATTATGCTGTTGTAAGGTGCCAGGTGAGGCAGGA
>NW_010311161.1:28212-38427 GCF_000700745.2 Antrostomus carolinensis
CCAGGATAGAAAGCTGATGTTAAAAGCAAACTGAAACTCTTAGCAGCTTAACTAATGTGAAAAGAAATAAAGTAATAAGAATAAATCACAGTAGGGTTTGGGTTGGAAAGGACCTTTAAATATTCTCTAGCCCAACCCCAAGTAAGGAAGCTGCATTTCTAAAACACAAGAACATATAAAGATGAATAGAAGAGAGAGTTCACAGCAGAACTTCTGAGTCACATTCAGAGGAAAAAAAAAAAGTATTTCCATGCCAACAAGAAGGGATGATTATATATATACAAAGGTGGTAAAATATTTAAAAGATTTTTTTTCCTATTACAATCTGTATACAAAGCATGACCAGAAGGCTCATAATCTTTTTACATCATTTTATAAAGCAGGCATTTTAAAGGAATTCATGTCATCAATCTGGAACTATCCATGTTGTTTACCATGCAACATAAAAAAAAAAAAAAAAGTAGATTCTGCATGGCACGTCTCTGGATTGCTCAAAGGCAAGAATAATAACATGGGAAGTGGAGTGTTTTATGCAAGGCTTTCTCTGTACAGCTGTATAAGGATGGGCTCTTTGAAAGGGTTCTACTTTCAGTAGCATCTGTTACTTTATTTCTATCTCAGCTGACTCATCCAGCCCTCTGGTAAAATATTATTCTTGAGCTAAACTTATGGGACAGGGCTGAACTCAACCCGTGCCAATGCAGATTACACCAAACAGCTGCCACAGGTTTACCACATATGTAGATTCAAGGGAAAGTGAACTGCCAGGGAGAGCAAGGAGGAGCTGCAGAGAAAGGCAGCATGCAGCGACGTGCAATTGGAAGTGACAAGTGAATAGAGAGGGTTGTCATCTCCTGCCAGCTCCATCCAAAGAGCTGTGGGGAATCCTGGACAGGAAAAAGTCCTTACCCCTTGAATGGTAGGAAGGTTAATGGGCACTGCTGGAGACTGCTAAGAGAATATAGACTCACCTTTAGTAGCAAGAGAGATTAGAAGAGGAACCTATTTGATAAAATTTGAAATAATAAGTACACTGACTAGGTGGTCAAAAGCAAACAATGTATTTGACCTCCTCAGACAGGATGGGGAAATACTGTTAACACCACATATGCAGGTTATATTCCCTGCTTTGTAAGGCAAGTGGGGACAGGTGATTTTTTTTAAGTTTATCTGGACAGGGAACTCATAGAAGGATGACATTCTGAGATTTTAGTGTTGGTTTGTTTTTTGGGAAAAAGTCATAAACTCAGAAATGTAAATTACCTAAACTGACAATGTTTTTAGGCTCAACACAATGGAAAATTTTCTATATAAAGAATATCAAAATTTCATATTTTATTAGAAACTTTGTTTATGTAGGCTACATACCCTATATTTAAAAGGAAAATAGTTTTGAACACATTTATTTTAGCCTAGAAATTCTGACATGTCTTACTAAAGCATGTTTTGAATATGAAAAACAGTTGAGGCAGAGAAATATGCCAAAAACTTACACTTTTCTGTAAAACTGCCTATTATGATAATCTGATGCTATTTTAATATTTAAATAAAAACTATCAAATCAATGCTGACATAAAACAACAGATCTAATGGAAGAAAATTCATCTGATTTGGAAACGTTTTTTTAATTATATGGGCAAATGGGGCAAATTAAATTCTACTATTTTCTAAAGAAATAATGGGACAAAGAAACAAGCATGCTTTTTAGGTTGTTTGGGTGTTTCTGCTCTACTAGAACTAGTGAAATTAATCACATCCAAAATTAAGAAAGAAAAGTTTTTAGCAAAATCTACCTGTTATGAATTGACTATCAAAGAGAGCTGTAGAGCTGGATTAGGTATGTGTGAAACCTAGCATGTTTGATGAGCTTAATAAACAGAGGCAAAGCAGAGCAAAAAAAAGAAAGAAAAAGGGCTAAAATTAAGGAGGTATACCAGGTTTCAGAGCTGAACATATTGTGTAATTTTGGAGGCAAAAGAGATAATTTTGTTATGTGCTTTGGGAAAATAACCTGAATGGGCAAACTATGGTTGCCACAGCAACCACTGGTATGCAAGGGATCCCACAGAAAACATTTATTGAAAGTCTAATGAATTTGAACTTGATTATAAAGGACGGTGCATGCTTACTTCTCCAGGGGAAGAATTAAATTTGAGGTTTTGTTATTGGTGCAAAAATAATTGGGACTATGATAAAGGTGTCTTTTATGCCCATTTAACATTTTATTGTCTTACTTTTTGTCAGGCTTTAGCATATACATAGCAACAGGGACTTTCACTGAGTTTTCTGCATTAAAAAAAAAAAGTGTGAAAAAAAGGAAATATCTAGCTGCTGAATGATAACAGGGCAAGGAGAAGATTTTTAAAAAAAGTGAAAGCACCGAAGATGGACAGAAGGCTCCTGTAATTAAATTGATCTGGATTTTAATACCTGCACATGAACAGTTCCTGGCTGCAGATTACTGTCAAAGTCAAAGCAGCAGGTTTACAGCCTGGAAAATCCTAATTTCCTTTTGAGCACAGTTTAAATTATCTATTTCCTGTATTTTAAGAGAGGAAGTCTGACATATATCTGATGTGTAATGATGAGCACATTACTTCTTCTCCATTAAGGCAACATGCAGTAAGGTCCACCTCCCCAGTTCCAGAAAAATCAATACATACTATATACAATAGGTAACTGGAAGGATCCTAGTGTCAGACATGACAGCCTGTGAGGAACAATTGTGCAGCACAGTCTCTCAGTATACAGGGTATCCTAGGTTTTAATTAAGGGATAAAACTGAGCATATGAGGAAAAGTGGTAACACTATGAATGGTCATGACAGAACAATATATATTTTGTTGATTATGGGCTGGAACTTAACTCCTGGAAAAGAAAGTTACTGTGACATGAACTGGGACACATGTCTGTGTCTGAGGATGACAGACAGAATTTAGCTGTGCTGGTCACATCATACAAACATTAGGAATCTGAGAGATTGAGGAAGAGGAGGAAATAATTGGATTCTTCTTGAGGAGATGTCATCTGCACTGGAACAGCACCAAGGTGCTCTTCTGTGTCCCCTGCACTAATATTGGGGTAGAGGTTCTTATTCAAGATGTTATCTACTCACATCCTCAATCAACATTAAGTGATTTGACAAGCATGGCTAGTTTAACAATGCTCAGACACACTCTAGCTCATATGTCTGTGCTGTAATCTAAGGGGCTATGTCATTTCTCTGTCATGCCTAGTTTTCACTACTTGCTCTAACACATTTCATTTTCAAACAAATTCATCCTGCTTATATAGCAATTACAAGATCAGGATGTATAAATGTTTCATATGGTAAATATCACAGGCAGATGATCTATTCCAGAAATAGCAGCACCGCAACTCATTGTCAAATGATATTTAGAGTGCATGTTGGAGTAAGGATGGGTATTTATCTTCCTGGCTTTACTGCTGAGGCATAGATAAAAGAAGTAAAAGCAGGCATTTCAGTGCTAGAAAGATGCAAACTCTTGGCTGCTTTCAGCTGAAGCAGAGTAGGGACAAGTGGGCCATGTAGCTGGTAGCACTCCACCCGCTCATGTTGCCTACCAGCAGCATGCTGCCCTCCAGACAGTGTGGAAGAGGATCAAGTTCACAAGAACTTCCCCAGAAAAAGCTCTGAGGATTAGACTGAAAGGAAGCTTGCCAAAGGTGCTGGTTATATAGTGGGAGGCTGTAAATGAACATGAATCCTTCATTGCTCTTGTATGTGAGAAATATTTAGTATACAGAGCCCTTTTATTACCATGAAATCAATGAAGTTAAACCCTCCCAGCAAAGTCCTCCATTTACTGCATATCCTACTTAATTTGTAATGGTTTCTTTTGAAATAAGCAGTTCTAGCAAAAAGAGGCTTCAGATTCTTCTAAATAGCATTGACACTGACATTAAAACAGAATGGTGTGTGTTTCCCCCTGTAATTTGTATGAATAGCACGTGAGTATTAAATATTAGGGCAGAAACAATCAACTATTTCATGCAAATCAGGTGCTCTTAAGCTACTCATGATATAGATACCAGCCTTCATTAGGTAAGAAGTGTTCAGACTTTGCTCACTGTATAATCAAGTGTATGATTAAAAAGTCAGCCACAAATAAGGCTTATCAGCTAGGAAAAAAAATAAAAGTCATTTGAAACAAAGGAAATTCTGTGAAGCAATGTGCAGCTAGAAAGCTCAGACCTATTATTTTCAAGAACAAAAATTGCTACAATAATAATTAAAAGGAAATCCCCAAGGTAGGTGAAATTATGCTGTGAGTGTTGCCCCTTTTACTGAAATAGAAAAGAAATTAAGAAGGAAACAAAGCTGAGCAAACAGACATTATCAGAATGCTACTACTAATGGTAATAACATAAGCATTTTTTTTTCCCTTTAGGTTTCCCAAATGATGGAATTTCTTGGTTAAAAATATGGAATTTCTCAACACTTGGACAACTCAAAATTTATTGAGCTGCTATAGTGTAACATTATAAGACAGAATAGTCCAAATGCTTCTGAGATTTCTGGTTTAACTGATTTTTTGCATTTTAGTAGTATAATCCATAAAGCTATTAGAACCAGCTTAGAAGAAAATGTGACAGAATTTAGAAAACTACTATCAGCTTTACTACTTTAAGTAACTTATATTTAAAACCTCTAACCTATGAAGAGTGTCTTGTTCTATCTGAATAATATTTTTAGATAACATTTTCAAATTTATAAGTTATTTATATGTATTTTTGTATTGTAATTTTCATCATAAAAATGCTGGTCCAGTCACTGATCCTCACATAATCAGCAGCAAATCAAAGTACACACTGAGTATTTTTACACACAGCACATCTTCTAAAAAAGGAGAAACATCTGACAACAAACCGAACAAAAGCTTACATGCTTATGGATTAAAGTGAGGACGTGCAGAAGACAATAAGCTGAGGAAAAATTGACATGGATGCCTTCAGCAATGTACTCTGAAGTGAAATAAAAAGTTCTTCACCCATTGTCACAGAAAAAAACATCTTGACTTGGCAAATATTTACTTAATTTATTTCCAGTTTAAAAAAAGTAAACAAATAATCCAACCCCCAAACCATTTACTCAGTGATTCAGGTACTGGCAAAAAGAGAACATAAATAATTAAACAAACATATAAGTCATATAAGTAAGCCTTCTTCTTCCCCCTTTCCCAGGCTCAAGGCAAGCACACTCCCAATGTCATCTCCCTCTCCTAGTCTCAGCTTGCCCTGTTTTTGTCTTGGTGACACTCAGCCCGTCCCAATCCCTCTGGTGAGGTGAGTGGTGGCACAGGAAGTTGGCGTCATGTGTGCACTGGTTTCTTTCTGCCACTCCACCCTGCTTCTTGCTGCTTTTCCTCTGCTGCTTCATGATCCTCAGTGTCCCTGCTTTGGCCATGGTCACCTACAGTCCCTAAGGGAGTTCCCGCCCTGACACATCACCCACAGGCTCTTCTTCAGAGCTGTCTGTGACCACCAAGCAAGTCATGGCCTCTTCTCACACCAGGTGCCCTGCAGCCCCACTGCTTCATCCCTGACAGGTATGCCTGGTATGCTCCTTCAAAAGCAATTTCCAGGGAAGTGGTGAGGGACAAATATTTTGTTTATGGGTGCTGTCTCACCATAAAAAGTTATTGCACATTAGTACAGACAAAAAAAAAAAAAAAAAGTAACCCACCCAAAAGCCACAACAAATCAGAAAGCAAACAGCCTTGTGAAAGATGAAAAGCTGAACCCTTTCCACAAAGACAAAAAATAAAGAGGCTTAGTTGACACTCCCACAAATAATTTAAATAATTAATACACTGAGAGGCCCCCTCCTCTGTTAGATCCTAAAAATATTCCTTTAATTTAGGGGAAGGTTGAAGTTACTGGAGTTAGACTGAACCAAAGCAGTAACCTAGAGTTTGAAAGGACTGTAAATGAAAAAAAAAAAAAAGTAGATAACAATTTTGCCATCCCATCCTTATAACAACCTGTCAAAACAGAATAAACATATATGTATATATAGAGAGCTTAATCTGAGAATGAAGTTGAACACTGGACTCATTCACAGACAGGAGACACAAAACAAAATGCTTCTCCTTTTGAATAAGTTATCTTTCTAACATACAACGTCATCTCTTACTAGAAGGAAATTTTAATGTCCTTTTCAAGCAATGTTTTTATGGCTATTAATTATTCCCTATTCAAATTTCTGAATCAAGAACGGCAAAGACATGATGCTGTCTGCCTCTTGGAGGCTTTTAACAAGTATGTATCCCAAATAAATCTTGAATCAAGCCAAAACACAAAGAAGATTTCTCACACAAGCTTCAGGGATGTCTGTGCTGCACAGCTCAGCTCTCGGTAGGATTTGCAAAAACTGCTCCCCTCCTGTCCAAAGAAGTTTCCTCTGGAAAGGAAGGAAAGAGAGGAAGCTGCTCCCACCAGAAGCAGAGTAGAACAAGGCTTAGTTGAGATAAAGGCAATGATGAAACATTATCCTATAATGTGCACAGCATATTTTGTCTTTACACAAAACCCATTAATCGAATGAATCTTGAATAGTGTGGACCCAAGGAAGCCAGGATGTACTGGGTTCTCAGAGCAGATTTCACAAAACCTAGTATCAATACTTACTGAGAGAAAATTGACTTTTTGTTCACAACCATATCAGGTGTGTGATAGAAAAATATAACTAATTAATTGACTGAGTCATTCACAGTTACAGATCACATATGGATTGACTTTAAAACAAAATGTTAGATAATATAAAACTTAACTCTCGAAATAATTATGAAGATGAGGAGTCCACTGGATCATTAGGTAATGCATGTGTAATAAAATTTGAACAAATAAATCTATATTTTTCACTGTATACTGAATAAAACTGAAGGAGTCATAATTATTATTAAAAAAGAGGTTACTGATAAGTAATATAGTTAAGCTTTTTAATTGCTTGTACCTGCAGATTAATGTAAAAAAGATGCATATGCCAGTACGCTTGACACTAGAACTATGATGCAGTAAGCTATTTCTAAAATTCCCTTTTCTGAAAGATAAATCGGGTAAAACTTAAATAAAACTCAATGATTAAGGTTTGTCTTAAAATGTAGTCAACTCCTTCCACTGTTCATAAATTATTCATAATCTCTGTGAAATTGAATATCTCCATGCTGCCCTCTGTGAAGTCTCAATAATTCTGCTTGAAAAAATAGAAGAGAGATTTTCTACACTTTTTTTAGCATCATGTAGAATAATTTATTCCCTTAGATCATAAAAATCTTTGCTACATGCCAATAAAATAAAGTGTTCCATACCAAGAGCAAGGAGACTTTTAAGAACTGACAGACACCATTTCCTAGGGCTACACTGAGATGGACTCATGGTATGATGGCAGTTTGGGGTGGAGTGCAAAGGGAAAGAAGAATGATTAATAGGCTAATTCTTAAATGGTTGTATGTTAGTTTATTCAACAGGGTGAAGGATGAACTACTCGGATACAGATACTACATGTAGGGAAGTTCCTGTCCCTCTCTTTCTAAAGTTGTCAGTAGATAAGGACCAGTTGGACTGATCATGGGGAGAAAGTATATGTTCTTAATGTAAGAGCACTGTAAAAATTGTTCATTATTGATTTTTTGCATGTTTTGTTCCAGTGAACATTTCCAGCTATGTTTAAATTACAAACTTTTCATAAATAGCACAACAGTGAGTGACTGTACAGTGCAATGTGTTCTCTAGCTGCAGCATTCAAGCTTTTATATCATTTGACCTGCTGCTGTGTCTAACACGCTCTTTAAATAGACTAAAGAAATAAAATTTCAAGAGCTTTGACTTTTTTTTTTTTTTTGAAAGTTCAACATTATGTATAGTAAGAAAAGTGAAAAAGTTGGATATGGCCAGCTGATACTATTGTCCTTGTGCTCCATTGAAAAATAAATATTTTCTCTCTATGTTGTGAAATAACAGAAAGGAACTAGACAAAATTTTTTCAGGCAGCTTTAAGGTGCTATACTGTCAAAGGCTAAGCCCTTTGGGCACTACACAAAACTGATTTTCAGTCTACTTTACTGACTGTAGTGTAGTTTCTTTTCTACTTACATAGGAGTGAAAAAACACATGTTGTTTGAACATTGTGCAGCACACTGGAAGGTCACAACATCTCTTTTATTTGTGTAGCAATACTTCAGCATTAACAGTAGGCAAACTCAGAGCAACAGCAATAGGAAGTGTCAAACACTCAAAGAAAATTGGTTGCAGCTTGCTCCGCAAATTTATTCTCTCTACCACGTGTCTTTTAAAGGAAATCTGACACATAAAAACAATTGCATGCATCTAGATTACTTGGTCTTCTACTTTGTTTGCCTAACTTCTTTTTAAACAGTTCCAGTAACTAGGTTGCCAATATACACACTCAGTCCATTTTCAGAGTTAACAACCTTTTTAGCTGGATTTTCATAATGTCTAACCAATCGTTACTGAATTTTTCCATCAAGGGCACAGAGAATATTTAACCTTTTCTTTTTAGGTGCTTTCCATGGAGACCGTTATCTGCTTTCCTTCATTCTTAAAGAAAGACTTCTAGACCAAACAAAATAATTTCTTTAGGTCTTTTTTTATAGGTTATGTTGTCTAGAAATCTAATCACCACAGTCCTATCTGAATTGTATTCTCCATTGTTGAATTACGCTTGGTTTTTTTGCAACTGGAAGTTTTTTTCAGTTCTAGTTCTGTCCTCTTCTGTGCTTTTAGCCATCTTCTGCATAATACGTCTTGTAACTTCTCTTTCTTTAGTCAAATATTGAATAATTTAGGCTGGACCTTTTTTGGGGGTTTTTTTGTGCCCTTCATATATCAGAATCCCATCACTTCATTAATCCTTGATTTACCACAAATTTGCAGTGGGGGAATGAAGCAGAAGAAATGCTATACAGCACAGTGCTATCAGACAAGACATGATCAACATTATTTTCAAGAAGAAATTCAGTGCGGTCTGAGAAATCTACAAATTAGAGTGCGCTACCCAGCACCTGGCAAAGGAGGTAGATTATAGTGTTAACACAAACTGATGCCTGCATTTGTTGTATTTCATCAATAGCATCTCTAGCTTATTATAACATTGCCAAAGAGAGAGAGAGACCTTCTTTGTTTTAGTGTTGTGGAAGTAATATATTGTTAAGTGGGACTTCAGATGATACCAGAGGCTATGAAATATTTAGAAGTATTAATAGGGCTTTAGAAAACATGGAAAAGATAATATGGGATAACTTACAACCTTGTCTAATATTTAACATGCTAAAAACACATTTTTTATTACAAACCTTGATTTCTTCTGTGGAGAAGAACTTAATTATATGGCAAACAAGGACTTACTTGTCAATTTATGGGAGGAGGCTGTTACTTAGATAAGACTCTGGTTTCTGGCTTCTTTTTCCACTCTCCTTCTATTCCCACCACTACCTGTTCAACTTTTATGAAATTTCTCCCCCTCATTGTTTTTTAATTATTAGAACTCCTGAAACCTGTCCCAACAGATTCATCATTTTAAAAAAACAAACAACAAACCAAAAACCCTAAAACCCCCAAATGATTCAAATGATTTTGATTCCTGACATGAGATTTCCCTCAGTGAGATCTGTCGCTTTCCCCACACAAGTTGTTCTGTCAGAGAGTTTCCTGGTATAAAAAGCTTTTTCTGTTATCTGCTGTTTTGTTGTTGAATATACTACAAATATTTCAAGGAAAAACAGTCTTCCAGAAATCTTCCTAATGAAGAGTTTGTCTTTTCCCTTGCAATTGTGATGAGGACTGTAAATTGGTATTTGTGGTTTGGGTGTGATTTTCCTAATATGGATGGATCAAAATTTACTTACTTAAAGTGTTGCAGTTACATCTACTAAGGGTGCTCAAGTGTATCACCAAAATACACTAGAAAAGACTGAATGGCTCTCATGCACAGGTGCTTGTCATTTACTGGTGGAAGCCACCACTAGGAGGAGCGAGGAAGTTCATAGTCACTGGGGTCTGCCAGTCACTCATAGCATGACTATGCAGGGAGGGGAAATTAAATTCTGGAACCAAAACAGAAACAGCTATTTGAGACTTAGAACAATTAGGACAATTACAATCCCACAAAAATTCTGTTGAGGGTTCTGTTGGTGGTTTTAGGGTTTGGGTTTTTTTTTTTTTTGTGTGTGTGTG
>NW_010311161.1:38534-41501 GCF_000700745.2 Antrostomus carolinensis
GGCAAATCTTCAGTTTAACACCTTGTACCTTTACCTTTTTCAGTGTTTCTATTCTATTACATGCACCTTCTGTAGTCTTAGCAATAGAGCATCTAGGAAATGTAAAGAACTTCTATCTAACCCCTGCTGTACTCCAGAGCTTTGAGTTGAGAAATCCTCTAAATGTTAAACATTTGGTAGTGCTAATTTATACTGGTATAATATCTGCAAAGATTAAGATATCTACATATCAGGATGGAAATGGTCAAAAGCAAAGTTGACTGATAGGACTTTGGCTACTAGCTAACAAAAATAGTCTGTGCTGAGTGAAGTTTGAAATCCAAGAGGTGGGGGAAAGAAGAAAGGGGAAAGTGGAAGGAAAATATATTTACAATGACACTTTTTATGACCACATCTCTCTTTCCAAATTTTCCTGCCTGCTTCTTCCTGTGTTGTTATAAACAACTTGTCTTCACAAAAAAAGCACTAAGCTTCACCTTTGCTCTAATCTCCTACAAATTATGGTGCTCTGGTAGAGGTTCGTTCTTTTTTTTTTCTTTTTAAATTTATTATTATAGAGGCTTCCAACACATAGTTCAAAACTGATTACATGGAAGAATCTCAAAAAATATATGGCTTTGGAAATTAATAAAATAAAGTTAAGAAATTAATTAAGAAATAATTCTTAATTTAATTTATAAAATAAAATTAAGAAATTATTTTTTTTAGCTATATAACATAATCTTCCTTCAAATTTTGGGGTTAGAGAAACTTTTAATTTACTTGCTTAACCAGTGCATAGCACATCTCTTTCATTCCAGTGGCCATAAGCATTTTCAGCATATGTATGAGAGAATTTATATATATATATATATATAAGTACATATGTAGATAGCATCATTGAGTTCCAGTGGAAACTAGTCCTAACAAAATAAACTTGCTGAAGACAAATCAAAAATCAAACGAACATTTTGTAAGGACAAGAAGATTAATTTTGAGACAAAATAGCAGGTGCTTACTGATACATTTCTGACTTTTTTTAGACACCAATAAATTGAAAGTATATTATATACTGTTATACAGATACAAATTTTCATAGCATGGTAGAAAAAAATAGGGCTGCCAACTACAATTGACTTTTTTGAGCAAGTATTTTGAGAGTTTTGAGAAAAGTAATTGATGCTAGTTCCAATTTCAGGTAACAAGGTAAGTATAATTACATTAGTATGTGTCAAGATTTTAAGCAGTACATTTAGCATTTGTTTGCATAACATGCATATAAGAGATATATTTGTCTCAGTGAGATAACCAACAGTCTTGTTTGCTATGATGGTTACAAATCTAAACTATTTCTACTGATATTGTCTACTTTACAATGTAAAGAAACATTGTTTCTTTAACTTACTTGTTCTCCCCGAGTCTTGAGGATGACTAAGTTTTTTATTCGACTTAGACTGTACTGCATTCCCCAATAATATTACAAAACACAGCCAAAATTTTCTCACAATAATATTTGCTAAGTATCATCTCTGAAACACAGCAATAAAGAGATTTAAAACAGAGGTTGGGCTAATGATTAAGCTTTGAGACCAAGAAGTCAGTTTTCTTGGCATTTTACACCCATCTAGAGAAATGAAGAAAAATGTATAGACCACTTACTACGTGTCCTTTAAAGTTCACAATATCCAGCTCGTCTTTTCACAAGAAAGAAATCAGTACTCAATAACTTTAAAAAAAAAAAGTTTGGTTTTTTTTTCAGGTTAACATACTTTATGACTGTCTGGATTACTTCTTCACTTTCAGTGCAGCAAACCGGTGCAGTTTAAAGAACATGGTGATATCTTGTAATGCAGATGGCTATATTTATGCTTTCATCAGTATTCAATAGAGCAATAGCTATAAGTGTGAATCATTGCAGTTTGATCATAAGGAAATCAATACCACCACTACCATGTCTGCTGGGACAGATAATATGAGACCAGTTTTCCATTATTCATAAAGTATAGTTATTGTTGTCATTCATAAACAGTTGTTTAGCTATTTAGTTTGTTGGCAGAGAGATGAGTTAGTTATGAACAGCTTTAATTACTTTTTCTGTCATTTGATGAAACTGATGGTTATCAAGGGAAGTTATACTTTCAAAAGTAATAAAAGTAAGAAGGAATCAGCTATGTCAGGGGTCTCCCATACAACAAGAATGAGTGAAAGAACTTAGCAGTTCGTTTCTTATTGAGTCTGATGGGAATAAAAGATACAAAACTGTTTAATAAAAGACATGTGCATGCTTTAAAAGTACCTCCTGTTGTTTTTTTCCACCACATTGTTCAGGCATTCATTTTATCCCAATGCCCCCTAACTGTGGGACATAGGAATACCATTTCACTGAAATCTTTATTTTTAACCCATGATGGTTCTGAAGTGAGCAGAATATCGCCATGAAGGAACAACACCTTAAATTCAGTTTCAAAAACATTAGCTGGATCCAAAGTTATTAGGTATTTGGCTCAGACTTGATGAAAAATATATTCATGAAAGTAAAATCGCCATTGTTTCTTAGCAACAACTTCATGACCAGTAAAGAAGGAAGACTCTGCTTAGCAAACAGTTTCCTTCTTGTTCATAGCCAAAATTACTGATGGACACAAAAAAGTATTGTGTCCATCAGTAATGAGGTAACTTTGCCAGGATCCTAAAATGTATACAGCTGACAGTTGAATAAACTCATTACAAATCTACCAAGGAACAAATATTAGAGAAGACTGAAACTTGTACATGGTCAGTTAACTGGGCCACACTTGTCTGTACCAAAATCCATTCCAAGGCAGAATTATTATTATTTTTTTTTTTTAATTTAGTTTGTCTGCTTTAGTTTACTGTGGGCAACACTGTTTGTTGCACCATTTTTAAGAGGAGGGAGGGAGGGAGGGAGGGCGGGGGCGGGCAGGAGGAAAAAGAGAGAGATGAAGGCCAGAAACAAAATATTGGATT
>NW_010311161.1:41599-53633 GCF_000700745.2 Antrostomus carolinensis
ACCTTTCTCAGGCCCAGGATGCAATTTATGCATGTTCTACAAGTTCATACTAGTACTTTTTATGGGAAAACAGATTAACAAAGCTCTTCAGAAGCATAGATTCTAGATACAGAGCTGGTGGATAACAATACCAAGTTCTATGTCTTAAAAATGTGGCAGTATTGATGTACTAACATGGCATTTAGAAAGAGAGTTCGCAAAATATTATAATGACAACTCTAAAGATTTATGGACAGGACTGTAATACTAGCTTCCTCTTAACTTTTCTTGTGTCAAAGACCTGTAATACAATGATTCATTTCCTAGTGAAGGAATAATACCACAACAAACTGAGCATATTTTTAAACCAATTAAAAAGGTCAACAAATTAATGACTAAAAAAGGCATGCAGCTTTGTACAACATTACAGCCTAATAAAGCAGCATATAGTGGATTATAGAGCATATAAAAGCATTATGTGCAGTATGAAAGAAAAGAAACAATGGAGTGGCACTTAATTGAGAGATGATATCTAAGTGGTGACATATAAAGCAGTCAAGGTTTACTTCTTAGAACACTACTCAAAATATTCTGCTGAAACTAATCAGAACTGACAACAATTTAAAAAAACCCTAATACTATACAATAAAGTTATATGAAACTGTAGGAATGGAGTACCAGAGTCAATATTTTTTCATCAAATAATGTTTATTAAAATTCCAAATTTAAATTAATTAAAGTAATTGCACAGCAAAGGTGAATAATTTTTGGGTGGCTACAAAGAAAGACTTTAATTCTTCTATTACAGAAAGTATAAAGTACAAAATTCTTCTAAAAATGTTAAAGCTATCGAATGTGGATTGTGTTAGAATAATATTGACAAAATTAGTATTTCTTCTCCATTTTTATTATGACATGGAACAAAACTGTATCACTATTCTTGCCTTCACATTTACTTTTTTTTTCTGAGGTTTTTGAAAGCCTTATGCTTACATACAAGCATATTTCTTTTTGATATTATTATCATTTACTGTTTAAAATGGTGTGGAAGTAGGTCAAGGTCATGAATGAGAGAGCTGGACAAAGATAGGAAGCAGGACATCAAATTTTATGTACTAGAACACAAAAATACATTATAGCATAAATTAAGGGAAAAAAAAAAGTTCAATTAATTTTCTCATTTAGGACTTTGGAACTTTGTTTTCCTTTAAAATGCATTTACCCAATGATTGTGTGAAAAAAATATAATAGCTACTATGATAAATATTCAGCTTTTTATTTATTCCATATGTGTATATTTTGTATATATAGATATATATACATAAAACATTTATACTTTATATATTCATCATAACTGTTTTGAGCACTTACATTTTTCCTCTGGAAACAAGATAATTTATATAAAACAGATCCTGTTAAAAAAAAAATTAAAAGTCAAGGAAAAAATAGTGTGTATTACAAGCAGACACTGACAAAGATAAAGCCTTAATTAGTAACTGGGGTCACTGGTAACAACGACTTGCGTTACCTAATAACTGTGTCTATACGAATTTCAGTTCAATACAGAGATAAAGTATCCTAAATATTTTGAACTAAGCCTGCCATTCCTTCAAAGAAAAATCTGTCAATAAGTGTTGTGAAAAGCTACACAGTATTTAGTCCTAAAGGTACAAGTATTCTTTCTAGCTCTAATTTTTAAGAAATAGTTTAGATTACACCTGTTTCATGAACTCCATGTCATAGACCCAGGATGCAGGTGCAAAGCAGAGCAGAAATTTGTCTAACAGCAGAGCTTTGCTTCCTTGTCGGAGTTATGAAAGGAACTCCACAAAAAGTCCCAGACTATCAGTCAGTATTCTTCTCTTCCTGACTTTGCTTTCAGCTGCCTGCAAGCAGTAATATGTGAGTTACCTTGGGCTAAATACAGTAAATACAACACTGCAAACCTGATTTTGTTGTTGACACTATTTAAAGATCAATGTGATCTTTGAAGCTGGTTTTGCTCTGACTGATGTTGGACCTCCAGAGATCCTTTCTAACATAAATGATCACAGAGCAAACCTATAAAGCACTGGTTTAAAAGAAATAAAACCCCCTGTGTACCCCTCTAACAATCTAGTTCACTCATGGAAGTGCTCGACAATTATTTGCAAGATGTACTCTTTGAATCCACCATGCCCCATGTCTCACAGTGTCATTGGTAAGTTGTGGTATCATTACATGCTTTAGTTCTATTGAGCCTACTTGAAAGAGTCATTAGGATTTCATGCCTAACAGAGGAAGAGTGTCCTGGATTCTCACCCAATCTAATGCAGCGGCTTGGATGGTATCTTCTATGAAACTTATTCCATGACTGAAGCAGTGGCTAAAGAAATTGTTGGCACCCCCACTGTGTTTCTCAGTCCTTTGATATCAAACCCCTTACTCTCCACCTCCTCCTTCCACAATCTTATTCCTTACCCATTGTTCTGGGACCAAAGATTTAGTCTGAGGCTAGAGTATCCACATTTCATAGAATCATAGAATGGCTTGCATTGGAAAGAACCTTAAAATCATCTAGTTCCAAACCCCCTGATGTGGACAGGGTTGCCAACCACTAGATCAGGCTGCCCAGGGTCCCATCTAATCTGGCCTTGAGTGCCTCCATGGATGGAGCATCCACAACTTCTCTAGGCAACCTGTTCCAGTGCCTCACCACCCTCTGGGTGAAAAATCTCCTCTTGATATTTAAACTAAATCTTCCCTTTCTTAGTTTAAAACCATTTTCCCTTGTTCTATTACTATCTGCCCATGTAAAAAGTCACTCTCCCTCCTATTTATAAGTTCCCTTCAAGTACTGGAAGGCCACAATGAGGTTTCCCCAGAACCTTCTCTTCTCCAAGCTAAACAAGCTCAGTTCCCTCAACCTTTCTTCATAAGAGAGGTGCTCCAGCCCTCTGATCATCTTTGTGGCACTGCTCTGAACCCAGTCCACATCTTTCTTGTGTTGGGAGCTCCAGGCCAGGATGCAATACTGCAGATGGGGCCTCAGAAGGGCAGAGTAGAGGGGGACAATCGCCTCCCTCACCCTGCTGGCTACCCCTCTTTTGACGCAGCCCAGGATACAGTTGGCCTTTCAGTCTGCAATCGCATACCGCTGGCTCATGTCAAACTTCTTGTACACCAGGACTCCCAAGTCCTTCTCAGCAGGACTGCTCTCAGTGAGTTCTTCTCCCATTCTTTACACACACTTGGGAATGCTCTAACCCAATTGCAAAACCTCGCACTTGGCCTTTTTGAACCTTATTAGGTTCTCATGGGCCCACTTTTCAAGCCTGTCCAGGTCCTTCGGTATGGCATTCCTTCCATCTATTTTATCAACTGCACCACTCAGCTTGGTGTCATCATCAAACTTAAGTGCACTCAATGCCACTATCCAGGTCATTGATAAAGATGCTGAAGAGCACCAGACCCAAGACTGACCCCTAGGGGACACCACTTGTCACCAGCCTCCATCTGGACATAATGTTCACCACAACCCTTTGGCTTAGACCATCCAACCAATTCTTTATCCATTGAATAGTCCAGCCTTCAAATTCGTATCTCTCCAATTTAGAGGTAAGGATGTAGTGTGGGACCACGTCGAGCGTATCTGAACTCCTGTAATAGTGAAAGAAGCTGTACTCAATATAGGCAATGGCAATATAAATCAAAGGAGTCCAGAATTCAATACTGGTAAATTTTCCTCAGCAGCAACTACGCATGTGCTTTAGAGAAACCTTAGCCACAAAAGCTCCAACCTCTATTGACTGTAGATTGCTATTGACAGCAGTAGGAACCACCTAGACCCTGATTCATACACACACCAGTTCAAATGCTTAATTAGGAGCTGAATCCCACCCTTAGTGACTTAATATGCAAGGCAGCTTAATCTGCATTTTACAAAATAAGGGCAGGAAGGTAATGTGAGAAAGAAAGTGGTGCTCAGCCTGTCTTCACTCCTGAGCTGAGAAACCATTGCACATAACACCATTCCAGCTCTACAAAAGTGAATACAGGAGGAGGGCAGTGGACTGGAGGAGGACGTGGGCAGGGAAAGAACAATGGCACATGAGCCTGGGCAGCACAAAGCCAAACATAAGGCCCTTCGTGACAGTACTGACACCCAGAAAGCTCAATGTCAACTTGCTCTTACAATCACTACATTATCACAGCATCGTTTCCTGCCCTTTGGTAATGGGAATACATTAGGTTTTATGCTGATCTAATATATTTTTGTCACATTTCATTTTTGACATCTTGTGTAGCTTTCTCCATATGTTACAGAATAATACTTAATGTTCAGCTATGTCATCTTATTGGCACCCTTTACACTGACAAAGTAGATGCAGATCTGCTTTTTCTGTGGTATTTTCTATTGATGCCTGTAAACTTAACCAGTGCGTTCCTAATCTCAGCTGGAGTATTCTCCAGATGGAAACATCCACATGTGGTGCTACAACAATATAATTAAATTCTTAATTCACAACACCAAAATTATCTTTAAAATAAAATTTTATCAACAAAACCATTCTAATTTGAATCCATATAAAAGCACCAAGCTCTTTTTTCATGACATCATTTTAATATGAACATACATTGCTTGCTTTTTTTTTTTAAAAAAAAAAAAAAGGAACATCTCCCTTCCTATCTAATTCTGTAAAAGGGATAACTAGGCTGAAGACATAATTTCTCACTGAGGTATTTATCAGAAGTAGGTGGCTGGTCATAGTAAATGAAATTCTTTAGTACTGTTAGTACAATCAGCAGTAGAAGTACATACATAGCAGTACATTTAAAAAATGTGTTCCCCTGCCTGAAATTACTGACGCTTGGCCCTTTTAAGGGTACTTATACAGCAAGTCTTGCTATTGCTATGGTGATTGTATTTCTAAGACTATGTAACTGCATATTCAATTACACAGCAAATTAATTAAAAATGGGTACATGCAGTCTGACTAAGATAATACAGGGAATGAAAAACTGGCTAAATATTAAAAAAAACCCAATTATTTGAGACGCAGAATTCCAAACAGTATGATTTATGTGAGTGTTCCAGGAAACCTAATAGAGTCCTGACTAAAAGAGGAATTAAAATTTGGAAGGTGGGGGAATTCATTTAACGGTCCTATGAGCTGAACTTGATTGAATACTTTTGACTTGGTTTTACTTTAGAACTCTTAAATATTTTTCTGTTCTTTGAGAGGATTTTGTTGAAACATCAAGAGCACTGAAAGAGTGATAGCAAATAAGGATTTTTAGTTTACAGACAGTTTTTTCTGAACGACTTGGAGGGTACAGTTTTAGCCAAGTTTCTCTTCAAATCCAGGATTTACATCCAGTTTCTTTAGCAGTAATAGAGGAGTTCTATGCAAATAAGGTAGCAACTGCCTGCCTTGTGGTTGCTGATGTAAAATAAAGCAAATTAAGGAAAGTCTTAGATATGCACCAGCCATTCCTTCCCCTTATCACATACTTAATGATAAAGTATGGTATAATCTCTTTAAACTAGGAAAAGATCCTGCCAGAAATATGGTAACAATTGTGTGCTGTCTGGGAGATAGACTGGATAAATTGGTCTTCCATGACATTATGCTCATATCTAAGGATAAATTAATGTTGGCACTGCTCTTGGCTGTCTGCATTCACACTCAGGAATGTAGAATTCATTTAACTGGATGAATTTCAAATAATACGGGAAACTTCTGCTAATGACCAAATTTGATCTTCCCAGAATTAGAAAGACACAGACCATTCCTGCAGAGAAGTGTTGAAAGGTTTGACAGCCAATTGCTCATCCGTGCTAGCATAAGTATACATTTCAGATTGAAAAGCAGAGCTGCTCAATAGCTCAATTATATAAGATCTCTGTGTTTCCTTTTTTCATTACATGTGCCTAATTAAATAAATGTTTCTCTTCTGATTTATAGTAGCATGGCTAGCACCCTAGAAATATTTATCTCCCAAAAGGATGTTAAATTTAACCATGACAATAGTTCTCTCTTAAGAGTTACCTATTATGTAGCTTTTTAGTTTGTCAGTCATACTTCTTCAGAATAATCTTATCAGTAGCAAAAAGTGATACTATAGATTGGTAAATTGCTTATGTGCACTGGTTTTTATACTATTTTTGACTATACTGAATTGAGAAAACATCTTATAAAATGAGTAATGAATTAAAGTATTTTTTAGAATCACCTGCTGATCAAATTAATCTCATCTGAGTCGGATGAATTTGTCACATATACTACTAACACTAGAAGTAGAGCTATAACCTTCTTTGCCTTAGTTTCATAGCTGACAACACATTAGTCCAGTATTCTTACTGATTATCTTTGACACTTTCTTTCTCTTTGTAGTTCCCTTTTTTGTGTGTCAGACCCTGTCCATTCACATTATTGAGTGGCAAAGGCGATAAGATGAAATGCAGGCAGCCAGAACAACTTAGTAAATATACTGGTTCAAAAATCTCACCTGGCAGATTCAGTCTACTCTTGTCTATACACAGAAAGGCAATGCATTATTTATAGTAATTTCCATACCATGATCTTTCTTGCATAAATGAAACAAAGCAGAACAATATAAAAAAGCAATACAGAAAGAACTTTAGGCAGGTGCTTACACATCTATTGTAATGAAATGAAACCAAGTTTGTTTTTTGTTTGTTTTTTTCCCCTTAATAAGAACAGATCAACTTCTGTAGATTAGGTCAAACCATGGAAACTCTTTATGGCACATATCATTGACATATAAGTAAAGATAAAAAGAGATTGCTATAATACTTCAAGGTCATGTCACATAAGACTTGTTTACAGTACAATGTTACCAAAGATTCTTTTATCCCTCTACCTTCTTCATCACATACCCACATATTATTCTGCAGTTTATTTGATCTGCTTATGTCTATCTGTTCCAATGTTGATCAACTCTGCTTCACTCTAATTACAGAAAAGGACAGTTCCTGTCCCTAAGCATTTTCACAACTATTTAGATAAATATTACCTGCACAACACTGAATATTGACTTATACATTTGAAAAAAAATAGGGTGTATTTAGCCATATTTGGCACAACATTACTCCACATGCAATCTCTTTTAAGTCAACAATGTCGAATAGGGAATAAACCCAAGTAGGTTGGCATGCTGTGTGTACTTTATAGGCAGCATCAAATTAAGATAATCAAGCTATCTACTCTGCATCAACAGCAACACACTTTGTTACTTCCCATTTGCACACATTTTTGTTGTTGTTTATCTCCCACTGGAGTCCCATCTTCTGCCATCTATTATCACCCTAACTCCCTAGTGTGGCTCTTATTTTTGTAGATATTTCCTGTGAAATGAAAGTGTACAAAACAGACAGATCAGCATGCTCTATTTCCACCCCACTTTAAACACCATAACTTACAGAACAATTTTTTTTTTTATTTTTTTTTCTTATTACAGGAATATCTGTCCTATGGACTTCTCAGGTTCAGAACAATTTTAGAGTTCAGGCCACGTAGGCTGGCGAATTTAGGTCACTTGATTATTTTATTCATAAGCACAGATGCATGAGTTTCTGTAAAGGTTGTTCTATCTTTTCTTGCTAGGATAACATTTGCCTTCAAAAGTTTAAACATTGAAGGGAGGTGGAAATTTAATATCTATTATGATATACAAAAAGCTCTGCTGTATACTAAGTATTTATATATACATGTATATTTTAAAATTGCATAGGTATGACCAAACTTTAGGCAGTATCGTTAAGTGTTGTGTGTACACAAGGCATCTGAGACTCAAAATGTAGAAAAGCTCATATTTTTCAGTACAGTGTCACAGAGGACTACAATTTATTCTTTTGCAAAAAACCCTAAACCAACCAACCAACCAACCAACAACAACAACAAAAAAACCCAAACCAAACCTCTGCACAGCAAGAAGTTAAAGATAGCTAGTTAATGAAAAAACACTTAAAGAGCTGCATAATTTCTCATTCAAATGGTCATTATTAATAAAATGCATGGACTTGATTTCTGTAAAGTGGGCAAAATTGTAGCTATGCTCTGCTGCACATGACATACAATGATATGAAAAAAATCTGCCAGTGTTCATGTTGAGAACAATGATCTAGTTTTATAAAATAATGAATAATTTGCAAAATCAAAGCCAGATCAACAGACTTTTGTGGAATTCTGTTTCCTTTATAGAGGTGAACCAAGACTGTGGGCAGTGGAAGAAGAACAGGATGTTCTCTGTCTTCTCTGGTTGAACAAAATGGAGAGAAGACAAAGTTTTGATTAACCAGAAAAATAAGAGGAAGCATATGGGCTAGGGGAAGCCTGAAGAAAATATTTCCAGGGAGCTCAATTAATTTTTAATCATAATAATACCTGTAAGATTAGGCCAAAACTAATATTACTATGTACAAGGTAATTCAGCAGCAGGGCTCTAACAAGCCATACATATTTTTTAGAAGCATATAACTTGAATACCTGTTGGTATAAGGAAAACATACCTGAAAAACAGCAGCACCACCTTAAGCCAGTTTTGACTTTCCATCACAATCCCATGAGATATTGCAGTGTCAGAGAAGGTCTAGCTCTCTATCAGACAGGGAACTGATGCTTGGAAAAGAATTTAAATGGAGTAGGCTAGAAATTGTTAATGCACTTCAGATATTTTCCAGTAGAAGTCTCTACAATCATAATACGGCACTCATGATTTCTGCTTTGAGAATTTCACTGGGAGGAAAAGATTATAAATTATATTCTTTTGCTCATGAATTCTGGATTTTCCCTAGTTTTCACTGATATTTTCCCTTCTGTATAATTCTACAGGAGAGTGTGAAATGACTAGTGATGCATTCTGTTTCTGTTTCTTTCCTTAGTATCACAGAGAAAAAGGTTTGGCATTTTTCTTCCTTCTTTTGAAAAAAGTCTTACTAAAGTTTACTTTTTCTTTTTTTTTTTCTTTTTTTAGTTAGATTAAGGAAGTGCAGCTCTGCCTGAATAACATAACTGGAGCCAAGAATTTCTTTTCACCATATGTTTCTAAGTACCTTAATCACTCATATAGATTATAGCTTTCAGAATAAGTTTACTCAACTACTTCATTTGGTGAATACTTTTTAAGACAGACAATTTTAACCAAAAATTAGTAACCAGGCTGCAGTATTTAGCTTCAGTGGTCCTGGGCCTACCAGGTGTTACATGCTCCCTTCATTTCTATAGGCTGTGACAGACATTAAAAACCAGTCCAAACCAAACCAAAACAGACAATAAAATCACTAAAGGAAAGCGTACGACATCACATTTGGTTCAGGTAAAATTTACCATTTAATAACAGTTCAGTGTAAAAGTACTCCTGCTCCAAACAGTGCCAAGGCCATACAAGAGTACCTTTTAATCACGTAGCAGAGACAAAAAGCTGTCAGATACTGGGAACTTGTGTGTTTATGTAGGAAAACCTCAAAAAATAAGGCACACATAGAGAATATATTGCTGACCAAAATCATAAGCTTTATTCCAGACCTAGTTACTTCTGTGGAACCAACTGGAAATGGATAGAGGACAGGACAGTGTAACTAGGAACCTGATCCTCTTCACAGAGGGTACTCATTTGTTTCAAAGGCCAGGGACTTTTGCTTATTTGTTTTTTGTTTGCATTCACAATCAATATGAGCACTGGTTTATTAGGTAGTGCTACCCCACCCATGGTTTGACAGCTGAACAGCTGCAGAGGAAGAAAAGCTGGAGAAAGGCCAAGGGGCTGTGTAGTGACAGAGCATTGCTGGCTCTACACAGGTGGACTAGTGAGTTTACACAGATAGGTAAGGGCAATCCTTATAGAAGATACCACCTCAAGTTAAAGGTGGGAACAAGGAAGTCTCAGTCATAATTTTACAGGTATTGACTACTGAATCCTTAACCAGGAAAAGAACCTCACTGCAGCTTTGGCCATTAAAAAAAGTTGCAACATAATGTTCTGTTGATATCTGTCTAATACTGAATAGTTGAGGATACAACTTTTTTCCTTTACTTTTGCTAAGGTTATTAGTACCATCAGTTTCATAATCTTACTGGAGGATGGACACTAAGATTATCTTTGCCATATAGAAAATGATGTAGAGAGTAGAACAGTGTGGGGAAAGTTATCTTCTAACCCAACCACTATTTGTCCCTCTTGAGCGACTGAGATATCACAGCACGTGAAATACAATGTGTTCGATTATATGCTGTCAACATAGTTGACATGTCATATATCACCTATATATGGCCCAGCTTTTGTACCCAAATAAGTAAATCTCAAAAAAGTCTCTTAAAAAAAGGAATCTATAAAAGTGCATGTATCATTGTTAGAATTGGGTTAGAGCTGAAATTATTAACAAGTTAGGACGAGGATATTATTTTTCCCTAACAATACTGTATTTTATATAAACTATTTTAATATCATATACATACACATATATGACATGGAAAACAACTGCCATGTTATGAACACCCAGAAGATCTGTTCCCAGGGATCCTTTTCTTTGTTATAAGAATAGAAGATAGATTGAATTAACTTTGAATTATTTCCAGAATACATCCTCATTTTATATGAAAAATTTCTGACTAGATCCATTTTGGATGCTGAAAAGGAAGAAAAAAAAAATCCCAAGGAGATATGAATCAGATATTACTAACCGTAATAGAATATAAAATATACAGTAAATAAGAGCAGTTTTATTGTTAAGGAGTCTTTTAACTGCCTATTTGTGTAAGCATGGATAAAGACATGACGTTTCCCTTGGCAACGTTAAAGACAGCAATATTAAGCTTTGCACAGAAGTTCAAGTTCTTTTAAGTCCCCCTTGACTCTCTTCCAGGAGTTTATAAACTGACTGCATTCATCAGTTATAGGTGTAATGAAGAAATGGAGAAACTGAAGATAATAATATATACTGATTTCATTCTGGTGTTTTATCTGTGAGAATATTCAAAGAAAAGAATGGAAGAGAAATATTGAAGAATCTCTGAATAAAACTCAGATTTTGCTGCTTCAGTTTGTAATCTCTGGAGATTTGCTGAATTGAAGGATGCTTTAGGACATCAGAGGACATATAGTGCTCCTTCTCAGGTGACTTATTTTCCCTGATCCTTTAAGTAAAAGACTTATAAAGAAAATTCTGTTTAATTACATTATACTTTCACAAATTATACTTATGATTAAATTAAAGTTAAATGAAATAAATGTTAGTTTTGGTTGGATTTCATTCCAATCTATTAAAATTAAATTTTAGGATTAAGATCAAAAGCTTTTCTTGCCAAAGATTTTTCCACAATGCTTTTTGTCTAAAATATGAATTTCCGTATTGGTTCTTTTTGCAGAGAAGAGTTGCATCAGCAACATTTTACATTTTCAAAGAAGTAGAGAGCCTGAAGGCAACTGAAGAAAAAAAGATACACAGAGGTACTAGATGCGTTTCTGCTATACTTACAGGATGGTACCTGTAAAACTAAGAAGTAATGCATATATAAGTAGCATCACAATATTTTTCTTTTGTCTTTGCAGTAGTGACAGACAGAAACAACAGTGTAAAAGTTCCTCATCTCTTATAAGCAACCACTAACAGACTGCTCCAGTTGCTTTTAGAACTATGAGGGGTTTTATTTTTTTTTCCTCCACAGTATAGCCACAGTATATAACTTTTTACAGTTATCTAACTAATGCCCCAAAAATATCTGCAAGTGACTCAATGACAAAATTTGTTTAAATTAGATAGAAAGCACTTGAGCATCCATTTTAATCCACGAAGCAAAACAGATCTAATGAAGATGTGATTGCTATTATATTCTAAATGAAAAATGATTTCAAAATTTAGCAGGAAAGTTCGAGATAGATGAAGTTATTATTCAATGTAAGAAACTAATGAAGATTTACCTCTTTTGAGCATAGTTTCTTGGACCCTGGAGAAAAAGCAGGAAAACAAGTATCTAAGAACAGCTGAAGCTATTTCTGTGTCACCTTTAATTCTTAAGCAGTAGATGAAACAGTGAATTAATTGGAACTGCTG
>NW_010311161.1:53648-61412 GCF_000700745.2 Antrostomus carolinensis
AAAGTTTTAACAACTTTAGTTTGCAAAAGAACAGTGCAAATAAAAAGACATAGGTCTTTTGTTCTGAATATTTTTTTTTTGGTTAATCCAGAGGGACCAGAAGTATTATGGTAGTCTTCTGAAGGGCTAATGTATCTGAAAAGATGAACTGCCATATATTACTGTGCTAGATTGACTGCACATATCTAAGCTATCTGTCTAATTTGAAAAAGCCTAGTAAAGCAAGACTCACACACAAAAATCTACTTCCCTGAGGACAGCTAAAGTTCCCTGAGTGCTTCAGAGTTTTGTGGTGTTATTTTGCATAATTTTCCCCTTCACTTATAGTTTCTTTAGGCTCCATACAGAATTATCTTAACCATACCTCTTTATTCATTATTTGTCAGGAACAAATAACTGCTGAACTGTGCTAGGATTAGTCCTCAAGATTCTCTCTGAAGATACTACAATCAAGATTTATAGAAAAAGGAGTGGATACAGCATGAGGAACAGAGCATGTTTACCTAAATATTAACACAAAAATCAAAGACATTGATCTGAACATCCCCATAAAGGAGAGGTCGTAGGGATTTTTGTTAAGTCACTGATCCCTAATCATTCTGCAAGATATGCACTGAAGCTGACCCTGACATATTTTGCATGCGTATACTTACATGTTATATTCTTTGTTTAGGAACTTTGGAGCCATTACGCTTGCCCATACCAGCGAGGGCAAGATCAAGGCTCTGTATCCCAGAGCCTGGTGAGGCCAAGCAGTGAACCAAAACCAATTACTCTCTTCCATTGTACTTTAACTGTCATCACAGATCCTTAGCTGTGGCTGAGGAGAATGAAACAACTTGGAAGGTGTGTGTAAATGCTTTTTTCCTATTTTCCTTTATCCTTAGCATCTCAATGCCCAGTGTCCTGACAGCTCCACACTGAGCATGTAAAGTGCCACGTCTCACATCCTGTCTGTCACAGCACTTTGTATTACAATCCTTATGCCAGCAGTAGGAATGTAAACTCTTCACAGGAGCTACTCAGATGTTTTCATGTCTGTGAGTCTTCCCCATTTTTGCCTCAAAACTGTAACATTCTTCCAAATCCTAATTAGATAGTGTAGTGCCATTTTCCACCAGGAAACAAAGTACCAACTCTGGTAATAGCTCTCTAGACAAATACTCGCAAATTCAATGCCTAATGGCAAAATATACAGAACTGTCCTAGCTGGATAAGGGAAAATTCACAAATAAGAGTTTGTCTGGGAGCAACTCCAAAGCATCACTTGTGTCTCTGAGGAATCTTTCAATAATACTATTTATAGGACTTAAAAATGCCTGCTCAGGTCACACACTTAAAAAGTTTCCATAATCTCTTCATAAATGCTATATTGTAGATCTCCATTCATTTTTGTTACAATCATGTTGACTCATTCCAAATGGATACTATTTTTTCTTTAAATGCATCACACAAAACTTTAAATGCATCAACACAAAAAAAAAGGCAGAATTACAACTAATGCTTTTTCACTGCTGAGCATATGTATGAAAACAGATCAACCAACAATTAAGAAGCAAGAAAGTACTGAGAAATGTTTGAGAATTTGCAATGTAATTCATGTGACCTGAACAGCTACTATTTACAAATACTTAATAAAGTTGATACTGAGGGTAAATGAAACAACTGCCTTATCGAGCACCGGACGTCAAAGCTAAAAATACAGCTTTTAGTGTCACTTTCAATGTTATTTGTACAACTATTGAGATACAAAATGTACAGAACTTAAGAAGGTACCCGGGCAAAACAATTATCATTTTATCAGATCGACAGAAAACAGAAGTCATTTGAATCTTCACTTATGATAAGTGGCATGTCCAGAGAGCTCCTGCACTAAGTATGCACTGCATTCATTATTTAAACTCAAGCTCTTCAGCCAGGTCCTTGGCAACCAGCAGTCTGGGCATCAAGCCCACCAGCTGGGTAGTCACCAGCTGGGCTGCTTGGCTTCCTGAGTAGCCCCAGGACCCATGGAAGTTGCCACTAGAGCCAGCAAACACAATGCATCACCAACCAGGCAGGTCTGGGAGCCTTCTTTACACAACTGAAGGAGCCAGCCAGTGGCAGAGCCAACTGCCTGAGACAATGGGCAACTTGCAGTGGGCAACACCAGAGAGAGCTGAGAAGAAAGCAGCCCAGCCTGCAGCTCATCAGGTGGGCTGCGTGAGGACCAGGTTATTTTGGTGATCCAGAGAGCTGGGTATTCAACCATCCTACCAGCTTGGAAGCCAGGCAACCTAGAGACACTCATTCAGGATGATGGTACCACCCGTGTCTGCTTGGAAAGGAGGGGGGTAGGAAGTCACTCACATCAGTGATCAGCAGAGGAAAATGGCTTTTTTGCAAATTGTTTGGCAAAATCAAAAAAGGAGGCCACTGACCTACAAATATTATTGGAATTCTGTAGAGCTAAAAAAACCTCACAAAGTGTGGATAGACTGAGGCTAAGGATATGAAACTATTTGGAAAGTATAAAATTAAAACCTTACATAAATCACAAAGCTCTAGGGGGAAATATCCTGCCAGCAAACTCCCTTGAAAGAGCTGTGCCAAGCAGTTTGCATCCACATTGATCTGCCTGTGCCTTGACAGCGGTATTAACAATTTCAATGCAATGTGAGGTACCACAGCCTCAGGCTCAGTGAAGGCCCTGTGGACCATCTGAACTGTTCAGCACAGAGTTGTGGTCACTCCATACATGTGACATTTCTTTGACAGCAGAGTACAGAAATTCTTTGATGCAAATACACAAGCACATGGTACACCCTACATAGAACTGAATTTCCAGGAAGAAGACTGGTTCTTTTTGTGGTGCTTTAATCTGTACTTTCTTGGTCTATTATTTCAGACAGTCAAAACACACCCTGGTCACTATTCAGTTTTTCTGACTTCCAACAAAATGCTTAAGCTGAGAGAGTTGGAGTAGTTCAACCTGGAGAAGAGAAGGCTCCAGGGAGACTTTATTGTAGCCTTTCAGTACTTAAAGAAAGATGGGGACAAACTTTTTAGCAGGGCCTGTAGCCATAGGACAAGGGAAAATGTTTTTCAACTAAAAAAAGTTATGTTTAGACTAGATATAAGGAAGATTTTTTTCACAGTGAGAACGGTGAAACACTGGAGCAGGTTGCCCAGAGGGCTGGTAGAAGCCCCATCCCTGGAAAAATTTAAGATCAGGCTTGACATGGCTCTGAGCAACCTTGTCTAGTTTAAGATGTCCCTGCTCACTGCAGGGCGGTTGGACTAGATGACCTTTAAAGATCCTTTCCAACCCAAACCATTCTATGATTCTATGATAAATGTATTAAAAGCTCTTCCACCTTTTACACCATCTATTTAATTGCATGATTCCCTTGTCCTCTGATACACTGACCGAGTAGGTCTGTCCAGCTTTAGCTTTTTCATGGTTCACTGATATCAGTATCTCTATTCTCAGTGACAACCAGTCCTTGTTTATAAAATATGTCCTCTCACTTTCCAGATGGTGATGTGAACCTAATTCACCATGGCTAAGGGTTAAACTTAGTGAGAGATGTGGGGTTAGAGGTTTCTCTATTACCTCTTCTGACAAGCCTGCTGCAACTCTTTCTTTCTGCTTCACACAAGTCCTAGCCTTGCCAACGCCAGATCTTTCTTGATCTTTGCAAGTATGTGATGCACATCTTCAGAGACTTAATTTTCCACACATGGGAGGCTATTTCAAGGGAAAATAGAACTTTCTCCCTGAATAATACTGCAGCTTGAGGTCTATCTTTAGCTTGCTTGAGTCTTGCTTGTACAGGTGAAAATGGAATTTTAAACCAGATTGATTTATAATTCTAGTGATCTCTGAGCTCCCACATGCAGAAATTTGACCAAAGTATTCACAAAGCACTTTAGGGCTGGTTGCATGTGGGCTTGATATTGAAGGCAGAGATATTATCACTTGCACACAAGAATTTCAGCAACTATGTTGTTCAGAAAGCTGAAGTGCAGAAGTGTAGAATAAAAAATATCTATAAGCACTGCTTTCTTGTGTTTGTAGAATGCCAAGAAACTCAGACTTTCATCTAGAAAAATGCCTGCATCAAATGCTAAAGGTTGTATCACATTATTATGCCTTCCCTTAAAAAAAAGTATCAAAACTATTTCAATTACCTACTTTGTACATTCTGTCGGTGTATGTTGTAGCTCTCCAACTGCAGCATTCTCAGAAGAGCTGAATGCAGCCCTTTTCATATTTCAATCAATTAGTCCTTGTCAAAAATCCTTCTCTGAGCTCTGTCATTTATTTTGGTTTCCTCTAAAAGTTTATTCGGTGTGTATACTCTTCACAAAGGTTGCTAGAGCCAGAAGTTTTCTACCTTTGCCAATACTTAACAAGCAGTTCGATCGATTGCTCTGTCCACCAGGCTGCTCTCTCTCATTGTTACTGCACTGTGAACAGCAAACATGGGGTAACAGAGACTGTTTTCTTCTGTCTGAATTCACTGAAAAGGGACCTTTTGAATACCCCAGAGAATTCTTCTGATAATTTTCAAGAGACATTTTGCTGGTTTTCCTCTCCCTGTTTGAGGGGATTGGCAGTGTAACTAAAAAGCTTCCATAAAATGAAGCTTGCCAGTTGCCAGAGAAAAATCTTTAATTTCTTCTATATTTGTCCTTACACTTGGCATATCTCAAGCAAAGAGGAAAACATTACCCCGTGAACCAATAATTTCAGGTCTTACACTCCTTTGTTATTCATACAATATTAGAGGTAGGTATGAGGCTCTAAGCATAAATTAAAAGATAATCTCTTGTCCTTGAAAGTATACATTCAAATTGGACATTAGTTTTTATAAATATAACAATCCAAGTATGAAGGCTGGGTATGAAGACTGGAGGCTACCATGAGAAATGAACTAAGCGTAAAAGGTAACTTAATAATGATGATACTTCACAAGCATACCTGTGAAGAAACCTGACCTGCTTATCTCAAAAGAATATCATGCCGGTGAGTGCATCTCCCACAAATAAAAGGTTTATCTATCATGCTGTGACAGATCTGAGGTGCTCTGAATTTGGTTATGAATACTGCATATTAGCAAATAATTTGAGAAGATATCTACAGAGTGAATACATTAAGACACCACGGCCAAGATGTCTGTGAAACAGGTGGGATGAAAAAATAAATAATTTAAGAACTAATAAAGGACAAAGCCAGAACAATTGGCTGAGAGAAGTATGGCTCAGCCTCTTCATTATGCATATCCAGTGTAAGTGTAAACCAGAAACCAAAACAATCACAACTCTATAAAACAGGCTTGAGAGAATTCTGGTTCCCATCTCAAGAGAACATTATGTGAGAAATCAAGTGTGAGTGTGAAGTGTGGCATGCAAAGGCAATGAAAATATGATAAAAGAGACAATGAGATAAGTATTTTCATAGAGTATAGATGATTTCTTTTATTTCCATAATTTAGCTTTAAATCTTTCCTTCTACTGTAAAGTAAATAAAGCTAAGGTATTTGCAGTACAAAATAAGATGACCCACAAAGGAATGAGGTAGAATAATTTGTCTTCAACAACTATTCTGTGCAAGTGATTCTAAGTTTCTCCCTTATGGGGACATGCCTAAGAGTATGTCCTCTTTTGCTGATTTTTTTTTTTTACCGCAGGGTCTCGCAGCTGTTTCTTGGCCATTCTCTAAAACGCTTATACTGTCTTTTTAGGGCTAGCCCAGTGAAACTATCACAGAGCAGAAGAACAACAAATTTGTCTCTGAACATATGATGGCACAGCTCTGCCTTTCGAAGCTTTCTCTCAGACCTCAGGAGGCAATTATGCTGTCATCAAAATGATTTGGTAACCTGGAGCCAGGTGAACACTATATATGTTTTATACAGAGAATGCAAAGTAATACCTTTAAGACCAAAAAAGGGGGAGGGAGTAGTGAATATGAACAGGACATGGAGATTAGCATTTATAATCCCGAACAGTGAATATCCTTAGACGTAAAAATCAGAGAAGTGCCAAATACAGCCTAAACACTGATGTGCTGTTGTGTCAAGAATCCAGGTACATATCCATCTCACGAGGTAAGACCTAAAGCCATCCTAGACCTTCCAGAAAGGTCTCATCCATCCTGAGTAAAAACTTGAAATCTTAAATCACCGTTTTAGTTGGTGAAAGAACATCAACTTTCCAAAATTAAAAGTATGATTGAGAAACCCTTAAAGAAGAAAGACAGGAATGATACAGAACTGATGGGGAAAATAGTCAAGTCTCAGTTAACGTAGGTCTTTTTGATAAAAAGAGAAGGTGGAACAATGACTAACCACAACATGAAAATATATTTATTAAAAACGAAAATGGATCAAAAGAATGCTTTTTACTAGCAGTCAAGATTAAAAGAAAATTTGTGGAACTAAAATTCAGACTAGAAATAAGGTACACTTTAAGCAGAAACATTTATGAAGCATTGGTAAAATTTGCAAGGCATTGTGATGGCAATGGATATTTGAAATCAGGATGGGTTTTTCCCTCAAAAGATAAAGCCTACTGGAACAGGAACCAATTTAGGCAAAATCTAGTCTCACATCCTTCTGTAGATAAAGGTTTTTTTTTCTGCCTGTGTAAGTGACAAATGTTAACTTTAACTTTGTCAACTGAAAAATCTACAGGTCGCATTATGTCTATATGGCATTTGGTAATAAACACTGGCACTAAGCATCAGGGAACATAAAACTCCAAAATACTTCTTAAAAGTCCCTTAAACACTGAGACATTGCATGAAGAATGGAAATTACCAAAAGAAAAAGATAAACACATATTTATGTTTTCCTTGTTAATGGCCTTATTAAGCATTTAACTTTTTCCTTGGAAAATTAATTTCAGATTTAACAAAGCAGAATTGTGTGATAAAAACAGTGAGTACTGAAGAGAATTTTGAGACTGAACTTGATCAGCATATAGTCCTTACAGAGGACTTCCTTGTGAAAAGTAATAACAGAAGTTAGTTACTAATCTCTGATGACTGTGATTATGGCCTTTAGGAACGCTCAAATACCACAATAACAGGGAGATTATCAGATGTGAAATGGAGAAAAAACTCCAACAATTATTGGGAATGAGTAGGAGAAACAAGAGACCAGTACAGGATGACCAGAAAAGGTTTATACTGGTGTCTGTAGAACATGGAAAGGAAAAGGATGCAGGAAAGAGGGACACTGAAAACCAAGTGGATTATGACCTTCAAAGGTGAAAAGCTCTACAAAGGATTCAGATAAATTAGGGAGTGTTAAATTAGCAATTAGATTGTTATGAGAACAATGTTGATAACATACAAGGACATCTGCTTGGGTAGTTTTCAAGAACAGAGGACTGGAAGGGGGTGGGGTGTGGAGAAGAACAGTGTAGTAGTTAGTAAAACCCAGAATTGACAGTTGGGTATGCCAATGAGATATTCCAAAGCATATTATGTCATGTTTAGTATATTAACCAGGATTGACCAGAAAGGGGGGGATTCTCGGAATCACTCGGGCTTATTTTTCTGGGATTGTGATTTCAGGTTTGGGGTTCCTTTTCACTCCTCTGGGATCGTTATCAGTGGATGGTGAGCAATTGTACTCTGCATCACTCATATATTGTTATAATTATTACTCTTATTATTTTAATTCTATTTTACTCTAATTATTAAATTGTTCTTATCTTAACCTACAAGTTTCTTCACCTTTACCCTTCCAATTCTCTCCCCAGTTCCCTGGG
>NW_010311162.1:0-63816 GCF_000700745.2 Antrostomus carolinensis
AAAAAAGAAAAAAAGAAAATTGCTTTAATAATTTATGATAAATATTTACAGGGATCTTAGCTTCAGGATTCATTCTGACCTAACTCTACTGATGTTACTGAACATCATCAGCATCTGGGATCTGCAGTCATACAGGCTAAGCACTGCAAGAGGCATCTTAATCCCCAAAAGACAGGTTTCTTGATGTTCTTGTTTCTAAGCATCAGTTCTGAAGATACCATTTCTCCAATGTATTCCCAAAGGTGGATTCTTCTTTACAATAATGACTCAGGGAGCTGGTCTGAAAAATGCCAAATCTGTAACTTTCTGCAAGGCCAAGAGCTATGTACTGGATCACAGCTAGAGAGCTGAAGATCATGTTTTAGAGGAGGAACATTATCTATTCCAGTCTTCTATCACTTCAGATGGCTTTGCATAAATGTAATGGCAAAAATCCACTAGGCTTTGGCCTGTAGCACAGTAGCCTCACTACATTCACTATCTTAAATGTATTTTTTCTGAGCATAGTAATAAAGAACTTCCAGAATCTGGGCTCACATCCCAAAACTCCCTCTAACATATCAGTTGTACAAACATGCTACCAGGGCTTGAGACTTCACATAGTGCTCCACAGTATTTGCAACTACAGCAATGAAGAAAAAGAGAGACTGCAGTTTGTGCTTATAAGGTTTGGGTTCGTTTTCCCTTTTTTAAAAAATAAAAAATAAAAAATTGTCAGGTTGCTGCACTGCAACATTACCTGTTGCAATGCTATAGGACATACAAAAGACCAAGTGAATTTCTGTTCATAACCATAAGCTAGGCATTCTTTCCATTATCCAGCTGTAGTGACCTCCTTCCATCCACTTATTTTCTATACATTTCCAGAAAACAAAGTGCATCAGGGCTGCAAGTATTTAAACTCTGCTATGATGAGTAATTTTCAAAATCACGTATATGACTTCCAATGAAAGCTAGCTATAATTCTGAAAGATATTGTTTATCCATGCACAAATTATGCATTCATCAAAGATAACTAAGCTCAGTACGTGGATTAAACAAGTGATATTTTATAACCTGTAAAAGGTAGCGAGGGAGGCTAAGTTATTTAATGGCTTGCCTTCCAGCTTAAGCTTTCTAGATCCGATGGGGTTTTTTCATACGTGACTGTGGTAGTTTAACTTGTCTGGCAGTCAAATACCACACAGCTCCTTGCACCTCCTCCCTCCCTAGGGAACAGGGGAGAGAATTGGAGGGGTAAAGGTAAGGAGACCCATAGGTTGAGATGAGAAGAAAATTAACTATATCCTAGCAAAATCAGGACAGTAACATACAAAATGGAATCAAAAAAGGAAAGCATACCATGTAGCGGGGGAAGTTGGAATTTTTGGGAGAAAGTCCATTTTTTCCTCATGCTCCCATAATATTATAATAAAATTTCACAGAAATAACTGTCAGGTTACATTTTAAACACATTTCTGATTGTTCAGACATCTGAAGAAAAGCTCTAAGCAGTTTAGAGGAAGAGCACTCCAGTCTGATACAGCAACTCATTCACTACCACTTTAGGAAATTCAAAGCTACAATACACTAAATTGCACTGTGTACATTTGACATTCTGCCAGATGGGAGTGAAAACTTAAGCTCATGAAGGCTTTGGCAAACCACAGTTCTGTATGGCAATAAAGATTTTTCCATGTAGAAAATGTAATATTCCTGTAACTAACAGCAGGTTTCCTGTGTTATCAGACTTTCAAGTTCCCTCTAGCTCCTTCTCCCATGCCAGTTCCCTCCTCACTGATGGAGAAGGCCACAGATGGGCTACACAGCAACCTGCAGAGAATCTAGGACGACTTTTTCCCTCCAAAATACTGGGATGACTTTCTCCCCTTGGATGAAGAACGTTAAACATCTATGGATTATGCAAATGCAGGCAACTTCCAGTTTGAAGAACTTAGAGGGACCTGACCAGCTTCTGATACAGGTAATGGCATGTGGAAAGAATACAAGTGTTGTACCAGAAAGCTAGGCCCACAGGCAACACTTCTGCATAATTAGGAGGTAACTGAAGAGAAAACTGAAGAGAGGGCTGGAGCACCTCTCCTATGAGGACAGGCTGAAAGAGTTCAGGCAGTTCAGCCTGGAAAAGAAAAGGCTTCGGGGAGATCTTATAGCTGCCTTCCAATGCCTGAAGGGGGGCCTCCAAGAAAGCTGGGGAGGGACTTTTGACAAGGGCAGGTAATGATAGAATAAGGGGTAATGGCTTTAAGCTGAAAGAGGGTAGGTTTAGATTAGCTATTAGGAAGAAATTATTTCCTGTGAGGGTGGTCAGACACTGGCACAGGTTGCCCAGAGAAGTTGTGGATGCCCCCTCCCTGGAAGTGTTCAAGGTCAGGCTGAACGAGGCTTTGAGCAACCTGGTCTAATGGAAGGTATCCCTGCTGATGGCAGGGGGTTGGAACTAGATGATCTTGAAGGTCCCTTCCAACCCTATCCATTCTACGATTCTGTGATTCAAAGATTCACTGGCGTTAACAGCTAGAATAGAATAGTTTGTTTGGAAGGGACTTACAACAATCATCTAGTCCAATTGCCTGACCCCTTCACAGCTGACAAGAAGTTAAAGCATGCTATTGAGGGCACTCTCCAAATGCCTCTTAGGCACTGACAGGCTTGGGGCATCAATGACCTCTCTAGGAAGCCTGTTCCCCTGCCTCAGCTATTTGCTGAGACCACAATGTTTGATAGTAACTGAAGTCATCTGCAATTGAGAATGACTACAAGAACTTGCAGCCCTGTGTTCTTTACTTATTGCTTCACTTGACTAGACTATATATATATGAATGATAGAAACCTTGTGACTTCATCTTAGACATTCAGACATATTTTGAACTTTTCTGAATAATGATATTTAATACTACATGAAAACAAAGGAATACACTAAACAGCTAACACAAAACCAGGTACACTCTATTGTACAAGGAATCGGGGCCAGAAGCCAGGTCTGTGTAAGCCTTATCTTTAACAGAACAAAACCAAAGTCTTCTCTATTATAATTTCTAATAATATATACATTGGAATATATTTCTAATGTCTGCTAGCATGCAATGTTATTTCTCCCATCCCAACTGCTATTTCAGTATTTGGAAAAAAAAAAAAAGCAACCCTGTTGCCTAACATTTAATTATTGAGGACAGTTGATGCAAGATTTAAAACACAATAGAATATCCTTCAAACATTTAATAAATTCTTTCTTACAGCAACGGTTTAGAGCTTAACCTTAGTATAAATTCAGTGTGTTGCCAAAAGCATTTTACTTGCCTTCTCATTAGTGATGTATCAAATGACTTGTTTCCAATTACAGTATAAAAACATTAATTTATGTCAGCATGGAGGTTTTCATTAATTTCACCAGCAATGTTGGAGAAACGTTAATATCAAGTGTAATAACACACTTGTAGCAGCAGTATTTCAAACTGCATAACATGGATTTTTTATCTTACTCAAGAAAAGAAAAAAGCATCTGTCACTTTCAGATAAAGGCATTTTACTTCTGTAATTTTTTTACTTTGTGCTTCCCCCCAGTAACACAGAGTCACAACGCAACACTACCTGTCATGGCCTGCTGGTCATCCACCATTAACTTTAAACTTTTTCCTCGCCGAACCACACGCACTGTGTGCCACTCATTATCATTGAGGTTATAGCCAGCAAAAAGGGTTTCTGGACCTTTGCCTGTAGGATATGCCAAACAGTGATTATGCAATCTTTAAATCAGTTTACATGTGAACCTCACAGAGAAAGAGAAAGAGAGACAGACAGAGAGACTGGCTGGGCAAATGTTAAAAGTCACATCAAGCAAAAAAATTACAAAGTATACGCAAACCTCAAAATATAGAGCTACTATGCTAAAACACTTCTACTGTATATTTAACTATATACACGTATTGCATAAGCACATTTAATGAACCAGGTTGTCATAAATAGGCACAGTCAACATGGATTTAGTTACGTGTTTTTGAGTTACATGCATGCCTTTAAAATGGAATTACTGCAGCCAGAACCTCAGCATGTGTTTTTAAGACTAAACTTTCCCTCCTTCATTAAAAATAGTTTTGAGGAAAGGTACAAGTGTTATATGCGTCTTCATGTGTGTTGTATTTTTCTCAATCTGTGTCAGCTTCTCAGCCTGTATTTGTTTATTAGGACTTCTCAGAAGATCATCTATTACCTTATCATCCAGATGACTCGTTAATATTCAGATCCAGTACCTTCTGTTAGAGGATCACCGAACCATACGTTCCTTTCTCATTTCATGGATACCTATTTTTTATGATCTGTTATTTTTGTAAGCAGTACAACAAACACTTTTGAAGCAAATACAATCCTACTTATAGCACATTGCACAATGTGCAATAACTGAAGTAGTCACAAATCTAAGAAACAGGATACCATTAAAATCAAGGAAAAAATATCTCAAGAAAATTATTATAGAAATTGTCCCTTGCACTGTTGACCAAGAAAGAAAGAGAAAAATCCTGACTATGAACTATCATTGATATAAGTAGCTGATTGACCAAGCACTGAACGAATCAAAACTCCTGCACTCAAACCTGAGTTACTGGTCCTACGTGGTGAGAATCTGAAAGGTAAAGCTCATCTGCAATTAACAAATTATGTTCTTGCAAGATAGAGACCTCCCTGGCCTGTTTTTCAGCTCCTGTGGCATACTAAAGGCTGCTGATAACTGAAAGAGACATAATAAAGTAACAGTTGACACAAAGACATAAAGGTTACATCGAGTCAGATCATTACCTCCACTATGTCTTTCCAGGTGACTACATCCCATGTGTCAGCCTTTGTTTAAAAAGGGATATGCTACTGGCTCTGAAACTCTCCCACATTTTTTTGGATTCTTTTCTAAGAATGTGATGGAAGAGGTCTATTAATAAATAGGTACTATATGACATTGTCTAAAATCAAAGCCTCTCTGACTTCAAGACTGCACAGAGGGAAAAGACACTAATAGCTTGATGTAGCTGTTCAGTATATCGGACACACTTAATCTCAGACTTTTTCCATCTGCATTTTTTTAATTGCTGCTGGTTGATTGCTCTGCTTTTATATGCAATATTTGTTATTTTGAGCATTTCAAGGGATGTCCAGGAATAAAAATACTCGCTACAGCAAAGGCAGTGAGATTCTGATAACATGTTTCTTTCTCTATGCTTTTGTATTGACACTAGGCTAGGAAAGGTGCGCAAACACAACAGAAAAAGATGTATATGTACTCACTGATGTCAACTGCCTGAATTGTTCTGTTCCTTATACATTTACTTTCTCTGACAAGAGAACAGTTTTGCATAAAGCTTAAGTGAATAACGTTCTCTTTGGGTATGGTGATATGGATGCAGTGAATAATGCTCTTTAAGCAATTTCTATTATTCTGTATTTTAATTGGGGCTTCAGTGGAAACAATTTCTAACTAGACTTGGGAGACAAGGGATGAATTTACAAAAAATGCTTAAATGACATGAGTAAAAACCTTAGTAAGAGTCAATAGGCTTGACTAAAAATACATCACTTACTGTTACCTCAAACATGTTAACCCTTCTTTGTTAGTACAACTCCTTTTTTTATTTTTTTTAAAGTAGTTGAACTAAATCTCCCTTATCTCACAGCAGATCTCTAAAGGATCTAAAAGCAAATGGAATTTTAATTTGCTCTCACATTAACAACACCCAGTAGCATCCCATTCATGTAAAGGTGCCTTAGTGTGTGTATATATATATATACACACACACATATATATCAAATTCAACTTGGCTGCTCAGATTCTTATAGACAAATATGTCTATTAGCTTTTAATTGTTAGGGATTTGTAAACTATTCCTGTTGTAAAAATAAATATATGTTTTCCTATGTATCAGTCTATTTCATTTGCAAGAGTACTTTGAGTAAAAAAATCAGACCAGAATTGCCTGTGAGCTGCCTTTGTTCACAGTGCACACAGCCCAAATCTGGATTAAGGGGAACTATGGTGAAAGGACTATGAAAGGGACAAACCCGGGTATAACACACTGTGGGAGCAAGGCACCGACAGTAGTCCTGGCCTTGCAGAAACTAGCTACCTTGCATAGAAAAGAGGCTTTTTCCTTCCTGAAGCTGAACTATTAACAGAGAGGTTTTTGCTTTGTCATAGAGAGTGCAAGGAACTACAAAAGAGTAGGTATTGTGTATGTACCTGTCACATCATGTTGCATCTCTGCAAAGTAGCATAGTTTTCCATGGCAGCTGAAGAGATGGATGGGGAAGGATGGATGCCCACCATTCCTGTCGAGAATGTAGTGCTTGGGTTGCTTCCTTGCCAAGAACATGCTTTTTTGTATTAAAGTAGTAAATGTGCTTGTGAGCAGTGTATGAAGGACAACATTTTCTAAATGCTTAAACACAAAAACATGTAGTCCTTGATAGCACAAAAAAGTACAAGGACTGAAGAAGGAAACTCTTAACATGTCTTGTTAAATGGCACTGGCCAACCTCAAACATGGTTTATATTAGTACTTTCCTCACTGGCTTACAAATATATTGACCTAAAATGAATGTCAGCCTCATATTATTGATATCAGAACAGTTCAGAGTCTTAATATGTCCTGGTTTATAGTGCTCTAGCTTATAGTTAATCTACTATAAATCTAAATCCACTAAATCATTGTCTCTCCAGTCTTATTCTGACTTTACACTGATTTGATTTCACTTCAATTAAATCACACCAGCAGAAAGGGCTGTTGTATTTAAATAAGAATTGTCATATTGCCATTTTTTTGGTGGTTGGGCTATTTTTATCCTCTCTTCTTTAAAAACATTAAATATTTCCCATGAGAAAAAAAGCAAGAGCACTAGTTTAAAGAGAAAAAGAAAAAGATTTTATTTGTTTTCTATGGACTGATACTACCCTTCCAACCTTATGTCCCTCCATTCCTATTTCCTATGCTGTCCTTCCCCTGGAACTCATTTGTCTCTTTCTAGACATGACAGTTAATTTTCTTCATGCACCCAGCACTCACTCACTTTCTGAGCTACCAATTCTCTCAGACACTAATACCTCAATCATAAACCCTTCCTTTCAGAGACAGGCTGTAACCTCTAAAAATACACTAAGTACTCTTAAGTATCTCCTCTTGCTTAACTATGACAGTTATTATCAATGTCTATATTCAGCTCTTTCCTATTTTGAAGTCTTAAATAAATACTGGATTTTATGCACCCCTAGTGTGAATGGATAGTACCAAATAAAAAAGTAGAGGCACTTTTGCAGCTCCCACAATTTGCTCACGGTCCACCATGCCAGTAAAATCTGCACATCCATTTAAAAGCAGATAATTTCTTGTAAAACCATCTTTTTGCATGGGAAAATGCAGACTGTGAAGCCAGCTGACAGAGGTTCAAATCTTGATACAATTCATTATGAACTAGGACATATAAATGTAAAGCTCCAAACATCCTAAGGTAGGTGCCTTTACTTAGGCATCCAAAATTGAGCTTGTTTTCAGTACCTCAGTTAGAACTTCATTGCCTTTGGTCCTTTTTAAAGTTAAAGTAAAAAAGTATGAACCTCCAAAAGACATATCTAATTTTGAGTGTCCTGAATAGTCCAAACGTTCTCTGGAGATTCCTATTCTCTTTACTATCCTGTGAGGAGCCTGTTCAGCCTAATTCAAGCGCCAAAAATTTGCTGAATTCAAATAAGCCTCTTAATTGATGGTAACACACATACTTACTTTTTCTCTTACAGATATCTATCCTACTGTACTTAAATTGGGGGATCTTTTAACCAACTATTTGAACAGAACATCATAAAAACAAACTGGTCACTTTGAAACAAGATACTAGCTTTTAGCATTGTACTAAACCACATTCAAAACTAGTTGCCTGAATCAAACACAGGAATTATGACTACTCTTACAATGCCATCCACCACCATGGCACATACCAAAAGGCCACCCAGACTTGCTCAGATCGAAAGTAGATACAAAAAATGAAGCATCAAAAGAAAGAAAGTATACAGAGACTAGCAAGGGAGACTGGAGGGTTCAGTGAATGCTATACTAACCTATGGAACCCAAGTTCATTACAGGTAAACCACTACTGTCTATTTATTGGTCAGAATAAGAAATGGCAGTGGTTTCAGCCTAGTTTGCTAATGGATAACTATGCATACTACAGCCATCAATACTGAGTGGCATTTCTCATTTGAAATTTGAGAGAATAAGTGGACAATAGGACAAAACCCTGAGATCACTCCAGTTAATAGGGAATGTTACTTTGAGATCAGGGATACCAGGATTTCAGATGGAGTCTCAGAGCTAAGACAATATATACATAGCAAGCTGAATTGTAAAGTAAATACAACTGAGTGGCTCTAAGAGACACTTAATGGTGTTATTGTAAACACTGATATGGAATGAGACAACTCTGTGCCTTCTCATTTATCCTGCTTTCCAGGGTAAATTTAGCATGCCTATAATCTAAGCTTCTTTTCCAGCAAGCAGCCAGTCTCACAGTCACTATGCAAACCTTGTAAGGCATCTATATTATGCATCAGTCTGCAGCAAAAAATGTTCAGAAAAGATCCATCCAGAACTAGATGCAGAAACACAAGACAAATAGGGGAAAACATCTTAATTTTCATTATCCTTTCTGTGGTGGTTGGCTGCAGAAACAATTCTGGTCTTCCGAATCACTCGTTTGTAAACTTGAATTTAAAAAGTCAATTATTATGGTGAATCAACTGTATTTTAAATTACTGCATCTGTATCACCCTGAAATTCCCTGACTGGGCATGTTTCTTACTAATAGAAAAACTTAGTTGCCTTGTAAAGATCAATGATGTGTATCAGTTTATCATTTAAAGCTAATTGATAAATTAACTTGAGAAAATCCTATTGCAAGTCAAAGATGCTTTGTCAACTGTATTTTCTTCCTAATAGACTTGTACACAAACTTCTACAAGAACAGAATATTCACTGAATCATATCAAGCAGAACATATAAATCTGCACTGCTTGATCAAAGTGTTCCAGCCCACAATAGTTTTATTATAGACAAAATTGTTTTTGGCAATTTGTGTGAAGTATTGGCAGTTTAGGGTATTTTTATTACATTTTAAAACAAAACATGACATTTCAGAAATTAAAATGAAGGAGACTAGAGTTGCTAATATAATTCATTAGCTTTAATTTCAGCTGTAGAATAGATTTGTTTGTATTATTTTAAGTAACAGAAATATAATATTAATCCTGTTTCTGTACATGCACTCATATAGAAATGCAGAAAGCTAAACAAGGTACTTCTGAAAATTCTACTGGCTTCCTCTATGCGACCAAACTACAAACAGACTGCATTGAATATCGATCTAGTTCACCAGTAAGGAAAATCAGCATACATAGTGAACACACTGGCAAAGAAAAATACATAGAGGGATATAAAAACCAAACTAATCCAGGAATCAAGCACCATATTCAGGTCTGAGAAGACAAAGTTTTCTACAGTAATTTATCTGTTTCTTTCCTCTTTTCTGCAAGCATGCTTCCCCTGCCCACAGTCTAAGCTACTCAGTTTTTCCCCTCTCCCACCTTTGTCTACCTTTTGTCTTAAGTAAGCTATTTAATTTGGGTGTGATAGCGCATATACTCAACCTTTAATTTCTTTGAAGCTGTGAGATATTAACAAGTATCTAAAAAGAGCCAGTGGAACAAGGTGGGAGTCCAGAACATAAACTATTGAACTAAATTAAATCTAAGGATTCTTGATGTCTGCCAAGAAAGGTGCCAATGATAAACCACTGTCTTGTGAAAGCCTGTCCTCTAGGAGCAGAATGAGGACCACTACTGAAATTTCACCAAGATGGAGAAAGAAACATCAGAAAGGAGTAAACTTCTGAGTTGCAAGTCTTGACCTCTAGATTTTCCTGCCACAAAGTATATGCAAAATGCATACACATGCTCTCAGAACTAGGAAGTGTGCTTCAGTGGTTAATAATTGCATTGAACCATATTTCTTAAAAAAAGTTTTGAAACTGCAATTACAACTATATGTGAACTCATGAGTACATTAGAGGATAAAACTGATTTTGTTACTGTGTTATGAAATGCTTAACCCTGCTAGAGACATTTCTCAACACATTACTTAAAACAGCTGCATTTTAATTTAGTTTTGTAAGTCATTATCTAAGAATGTGAAATATAAACAGTCCTAAGGACATGTAATTTTCCTTCTTCTTGGAAATAATGAAAGAAAAGTATATTTTAAAAGTTAAAACAAGAAGTCAACTAAATCCCTGTGTTTTTAACAAAAGTGCAGTCTTCTCTCTTTTATACCATTCTCTAAGGATCATGACTATTAGAAAATGTGCTAAAGGTACTAAAGGTTTTATGAATCTACCCCAGGGCTCTGAACTAAAGCACAGCAAAGTCAATGAGCTTGAAACATATGGTTGTTACTTTTTCAGCTCACTGCTGAACATTTTCAGCAAATTTTTCAGAAATTATGTTGAACTTGGCAATTGACTTTGCTGTAGGTAAGGTGAACATGAACTTTCAATACATAGCAGTTCTATGCTAATTTAAAACAAACTTCAGTACAAGATTATTTACTCGGTATTTACTGCAGGTAAAAAAAGGTGTACTTGCAAAGATCACACAGCACTACAAACACACCATAAGGTGGTATTCTCCCTTGAATCATGGTAATTTTTTTTAAGGTACGCACAAAACCTAGGGCTCTGAATTGGGATTCAGCAGATTCACTTCCACAAGCTACTTGCATGAATTTTAGAAAATCTTAATTTGTTTTTACCTTAGTTTGACATGGCTGCTATAATAAAAAATTCCAAGAATTTTAAGCTGAATATATTTAAGTTGGGGTTTTTTTGGGTTTTTTAAAAATTAATTTGCACTTAAAATAAACACTTTCAAGTCAACATCTTCAACTTCATTCTACATAAACTACTGCAGTACATTAGGAAAGCAGTTATTTCACAAGCCTGCTATCCCATTTTCTCAGCCAGCTCCCCATTTCCCAGAACAGTCCTGTAGCCAAGCTGAGAAAAGATCATAAGTATGACAGTAAGATAAGTCATCTGGAAAGTCTTGCCACCAAGGAGAAGAGGGACTTGAAGAACCTGGACTGTCACTGAAACAACTCACCTTGACATACACTAACACTGAATAATACACAGGAAAAACAAAATGAACCAAACCCAATTTGGCTTGATAATCAAAATTGTTTGTTTTTTAAAGGGTAATCCACTATAAACTACTGCATTGCAAAAGGAAGAATAAAATGTAAAATTTTAATTAATTTACAACACTGAAATTTTCCCAACACAGCATGCTTGTATTACAGGCATCTTTCTTATTTCAGTAAAAAATTAATTCCTTTTAACTGCTATTTAACAAAAAACTTTATAAAACTGGTGGAGAAAAGAATGGTTAATTCATCTGGAGTTATTAATGTTTTCTTTTTTTTAACCTCCTGTAACAGGAATAGGATTGAAAATCATAAGAAATGAGTTGGCAACTCCTCTGTAAAATAGTATCAAGACTAACATGAAACCCCAATTTTAAGCAATACAAGAATGCAGTTTTTTAAAAGGAAATATTCATTGTTCTGCTATTATTTTAATGGCATCCATGATGTGCAATATTCATCAATTCTGTGTGAACTCAGCGTTCTGTCAATAGTATTGATTTATGAGATACCGGCTTAAGCTAAGGGAAACAGGTGATCCAAAGATGAGTTAATTTTCTGCTTTCCCAAAAAGAGTTAGATTTTTACCTCAGCAGACTCATTATTCTTGTTTTGACTACCCAAACTAAATGCCCTGAACCCCTACAATCCAAAAGTCAGAAACACATACATTCCCTGTCCTGGCTTTCTAAAAAGACCAAGAATATTCCTCTAAGCTTTCAGAGAAATGGAGAGTGATACACCTTGCAAGCTCCTTAGACATCATCTCTACAAGTTACCATTCAAATACAGTGCCTCAACTTCCAGAGGAACTTTACTGACTTCTCTGAACCTAACAGATCTGGAGGAATCCTGACTTGGAAGAAAGATTTCACCATGAGACAACTATATTTAAATAACTTTGATAATCTGGATCTTAATCACCAGTCTACAAATCACTGTCAATCAGCTAATAAATAGAAAGAAGACAGAGATACACAGCTGCTACAGGGAACCAGTGTGTAATCACCTGTAGCAGATCTCTAAGTGTACCCTGATGGTGTAGACACCCTTTATGAGTTTGAAGAATGTGTGCTACTGATTTCTACTGCTAAGTCTGCCCTCATTCTTTCCACCCAGTGAAGGAAAAGTAACCTAACTTACAGTGATTTTTGCAGAAAAAGTTGGTACACACTTTTTTTTTTTTTTTTTTTTTTTTTTTCACCCCTGAGAGAATTGGAATATTTGTTTTACTTTGGTTAGATTATAACTGGCAACTGGAAAGAAGCAGAAAACAGCTTTGATCACACATTAGCCTTTCTGACTTTGATATTGACTGTGCCCATTTATATCAAACCATGACTGTCAAAACTCTGAAGTATGTTTAAAAATATAAGTAAGCACAACTTAAGTATGCTTCTCTATAATATACCTTTTTATAAAAAACATTACCTTTATGTTTAGGCAAAAATGAACATAATAGCAAAAAACACTTAAATATTTCATTTTACCCTTATATCTTGCATATCATACTTAAAAATAAGCAGATTGGCAACTAGTTGGCACAGAAAGGAAAGGAATTTGGACTGTGACTTTATTTTAAGAATAAACTCCTCTTACTTTACAGGTGTCTTCATCCCAAGGTACAGCTTTTACAAAATATCTAACAACTAAATCCCACACTCTTTGTTTTAGAAAAAAAGACAACGCTGAATTATAACATTTTGCCCAGTTAAGGGTAAAGACAATGTTTGAAGATTTGTGATTGCTGATTATTTGTTTTTAAATATTTTTATACTCATTATAGATAGAAAAGCACAATTTCTTGACACTGCTTATTCTTGGATGCTTCTACATAGACAGAAGTAAAGCAAGGAGTGCTAAATCAGACATTTCAGATTATTTTCAGAAATTACAAATAGATGAAGATAAAGGATGAATCTTGTTCTGTAAACAGTCTCCACTGACTTTCACAGGTATGGGATTGGTCTGATTTCTTCTGCCTTACACAATAGACAACATAATGCCTATGCTTATTTTCCTGTATATTCCTAAAGTATTTCACAAATTAATAGCAAAACCACTCTTTCATTTGTACATTTCTTTATCACTATGTCATGTCATTCTTGCTCCATGTTTATCTTTGTAAAGTGTCATCACTACAGTGTAATAGTTCAGGATTACTTTTAGACCTTTTCAATTTCTGAAGTCCAACCAGTTCAACTGCACCAGATTTCATCCAGAATTTAAGATTACTGACATTCTCAGTGATATGGGCCATAAGGCAGAGCCTTAGCATATTATCAGTATCAGGGTCATACAAAATGAACATGTATCTTGAGATTTCAATGCTCCAGTTCTACTTAAAAAAAAAAAAATAAAAAGAGGAGTGGGGGGGGGGGGGATAAACAATGCACATTACATAGTAGTTTGAATCTTTCTTATAAAGAAAATTTATTTTACAGGAAAAAGGCCGTGATTTTTTCAGACAAATTGTAGACAATACTATAAATATTCTTTAAACATTTCTTTTGATTTTGAGTTAGGTCTGATGTTCCTTATCTGCAAGAAAGCAATCTCAATACTAATTATCAGGGAACCTATTATAATTACCTATAAATATAGCAATTTTTCAGACATACTTTTTCAGGATTCCTGAGCCTTAAGTAAAATATATATATATAAAAAAATACTACATACTTAAAGATTTTGTTGGGAACAAAAGAACTCAACTGTCTTAGATACCATGTATGCTTGAGACAGTTTGTAGAAGTTTAATATGGCATTTCATGAAAGGTAAATTTTCACCAACTCTTCCAGCTTCTTCATGTGACTTCTCACCCAAAAGACCAATGTGTTTTTCTGCAAACAAGGCCTTTTCCTGCATTCTACATCAAACTTTTCATGCTACATTTTAGCTGCTTCTAAACCTATTACTTTCACAGACATATATTTCTGGTAGCTGAGTTAAACTGAAGTTACTGTGACATCTGCAATAGTGAGTTTTAGTTTTACTTTTTCATTGTTTACTGGCAACTTTTGAGAATTTTATTTTGCAATTATAGCTACTCAAGTATTTGCATACTAACAATAAGTACAGTCAAGCACCTTTTGCTATCTATTATTTCCAGGCTGTTGCTTGCTCGGTCTCTTGCATGCCCATATAAAAGTAAAACAGAATGACTTTTAAAATTGAGTGGATGGAATTCATTTCAACATTGAGGGAATGTCTCAAATACTCTTTTGCCATTTGTTGTCTCTTAAAGATTGTGCTCAGGGTCAGTGAATGACAACTTTGTTACTGAAAAGAATGAGTCATCTTCTTGACAGAATTTCCTACTTGTACTTTAAGATGCACTCTGTATCTTTTTAATGTAATTTTAGGAAATCGAGAATCCACACTGGAGTCTTTTTTAGCTAGTGCTGCTCTTATTCATAGCTGATTAGCTTGTCAACTGATTTCCTAAGTGTTTTCTATCACCTGCAAAACATTAGCTTGAGATGCAAGAATACTTCTTCCCTGAGAGCCCGTGGTGTCTGTCCACATTGTTCCCTCTTAGGAAACAGCATACTTGCTTTAAAGCTGCTGAAATGCTACATAGCAAAAACTGCACTGAGAATTCAAAGTATGGCAGTAACCACAACACAAATTCAACAGGTAATTTTCATCTATGCTCAACAATTATAGTGCTTAAATTTTTGTAAAACTAGAACTCTTTAAATGGTAACAAGCACACCACCAATGCATGTTATTCTTCATTTCTGAACCAATTTCCACAAGTCACATGTAAACAGTTCATGCCATGTGAATGAAAGATGAAATTGTTGACTTACCTATATAGTCTTTCTTTTCCAGACAGATTTTATTATTAGTGAGAAAAGACTTAATATGCAAAGACGGAGAGGAACTTTTAGCTAATGAAATGTTATTTCTACATACATGCACTTCATTCCTTGGAGGAAAAATCTCATGGAATAGAACATAAATAAGAAATAATACCAAAAATAATATAAGCTACATTAACCACATCTCTCTCTCTCTCTCTCTCTCTTTTTTTTTTTTTTTAATAGCTTTTTCTCATTCCATGTCTTGGTCTTCACCTTGTGTCTTGTTGCTTCAGTACTGCCTAGACCAATAACTGCCGAAGAACTCTTTGCACACTTCCCAAAGGGGACTGCATCTCAGAAAGCGAACTTTATCTTGATGTCTCAACTCAAGAGTAATATCTCCTTTGAAGTGACTTGTCTGATGGATTGAGGCCTAGAAATCGGCTGGAAGGGAGCATAAGTTAACCTCTTGACATGTCATCCAAAAATGAAATGTGCTTGGATGGAAGTTTTAGTAACTACCTGAATATAATTCATTAAAATCATTGTCAAGAAGAGATAATATGGAAGTAGTTATGTGGTTCCAGTAATAAGCTCCTGAGTGCTTAAAATGTTATGATAGATGTTTCATGCATTTTAATAGACACAAATGCAAAATGTACTAGGTACAGAGTAAGTGTTTTTAATATAAGAAACTGTTCATCAGTGACACACACTGGGTAGATGTTTTTAACACTATTAGTTCTTTTAAAAAAGCACATTGGAAAATGAATTACTGTTCTTATAACATTAATGGAGAATAATATCGTAGCTAAGTGCTTGCTAGACTTCATCAAGATTGAACTTATAAAATGATGACTTGCTGCAGAGAAGTGAAGTGATGATAAAATAGCCCACCTTTTTGAAAGTCATACAGATAAAGCTAATACATACTTATACAATATTTTCTGCAGACACAATAAAGGAGGGGCCATCAAAATGCCACACATGGCTCAGAAACCAGGTTCTGTGAACTTGTGTTTATGCAAACAGGCAGAGAACTCTGCTTCTGTGTTAGAGCACTACATATGGAAAAGACAAAGACTATGCCCAGGTACTGTTCACTGCTGTCTGTAATCAGATCCCAGTGACCTTAATGCTTAAGGAGTAAGATAATTGCTTACCAGGGATTTATTCCTGACTTCCAGCACTACAAAGGTATCAGAATAATTTTAATTTAATTACAATTAATTTGATACTCCCCCCCCTCCTTTTTTCCTCTTTGACTGAAGAAGAGGTAGTCAAGCTTTCTCTAAGCAGCTTAGTTCTCCTAATCACACCAAACTGGTAAATAGGATCTGACCTAACTCTCACCAAAGTTGGTTGCACTTTTTTTATAATGTAGGAGTGTTCTATTCATAATAACTATTAATATGAGAGCGACAGACAAACTTGGCAATTCACCTCAACATATACTAGGCCTATTGCAATGCTCACTGGCTGTGCTACTGAGAATCAGACACCCCATTCAAATTTCACTCTCTTTGATTCTATATTTCCCCTCTCTCTTATCTCTTACCCATGTAAATCCCTTTCATTCAAAAAACCCCAAATACTCATATTAATTCTTTACAAGTATATATTAGGACAGAATAATGGCTGTAAGCATGTGATATGTTTATCAGAAAAGCAGTATCTGCCTGCAGAGAGATGGCAATTTGTTCAGTTTTCCTTGAAAACTTCTGGATATAAGCACACTGATTCAGTAAGGCATCATATTCAGGAAAAGTCCTATGTGTGTTCTTAATACACTTAAATGCTTTCTGAACTAAACTATTAATGACTTTGGTATTTTTTTAGACAGATTTCTATCACCTGAAAAAGCCTCTTCAAACTGTAATCCTATAAGAGAAAGACTGCAGTGTTTCTCCACAGAATTTTCATTGATAGAGCACTTCTAAATGTTTTCCATAAATTACTAACAAATGAGCATCACAACATAATTATTTCTTAGAAAAAGTCTCCTAAGGAAAATTTAAAAAAAAAAAAAAAAAAAAAAGAGAGGAATAAGGTGAAAAGCAAATAAAGAATTTAGAAGCACTATCAGCTAAGAAGTGCTGAGTTACTGTTCTTTTTCTTAATACTGAACACTAACAATGATTTTCTTTTTAAAGAGCTACAGACCAAAATTTCTTGCCAGAAAACTCTTGGCAATAAGTAAAAACCAAAATAAATTCACAGCTATTAGTACATATGAAATAGACAAATTAATTACTGATTTATCCTAATTTGACTGTTTATATCAGTTAATGGAATTTATTGTTATTATTATTTTAAATTTTTTTTAGAAATTATCGAAATATTGGCTTGTGCCATCTGTTGCTGTGAGTTTGGTAATACTATAATTTTCATAGAATCTTATTACACACTTCAGGATTACTCTATACAACCCAGCTAATGACAGATTTATGTATTACTTCCACTAGCAATTTCCTGTTTACTCTGAATACAGGGTATAAACTAGCAATAAAATAATTAGGAAAAGAAGCTGCAAAATAAGAGAAGAAATGCTGCATAAGACAAAAGCTGCTCTACTGAATGTTACAACCGAGTTCTGTGTTGTCTTGCATTCTGCCTTTGACGATGAGTAGCAATTGATGTTTAGAGAAGGAAACAATTTTAAGGGACTTTTCCCTAATTGCTGCCACCTTCTAGCAGCTAGTAGTTTACAGACCTTCTGAGCTAAGGCCGGATCTAGATCATCAACTTTAATACCAATGACAAACCTTTGTTCCATTAAAAAAAAAAAATAAAAAAAATGTTTTTGGAAACGTGAGGTCTTGCGCAGTGAGACCAGAAGTCCAGCTAGCCCAGCACCATGCTTTCAACAGAAGCTAAGAAAAGCAGGGCCAAAGTATACTAATTTCTACTTTAACACAGGCACATCTTCCAATGATTAATATATTGGAGACTATTGGAACTACAGAACTGCCTTATTACAAAAAGTCCTTGATGTATTTCAATTTCACACTACTTATTAACTTCTTGATGCTTCTTTACAGCTGCATAATCATATCTTTATAAAAATACATTATCTCAGGTATCTTTTTTTCCTAGCTTGCCTAGCTTCTCCATGTAGAAAAGTCAATTTGTACTTGGAATCCTTCCTGTTGCAGTTCACTGTTTTTCCTATTCATCATGAGGAACAGGAACTAAAAACACATGCAGCATTCAAGATGTGGATAAACAATGACTGCACAATAGCATAATGCTGTTTTCTGTTCTGGTCTGACTTCCTTTCCCCATAGCAACTAACATCCTTTGGGATTTCTGGTCACTTCTGAGCACTGAACCGTTTTACAAGAGCTATTTACAATGACTGCACAATTTCTTCAGCTCAGTGTTAACAGACTCCATTGCTGTGTTTGCATAATTAAGGTTACTTATTCTAGTATGAATTACTTTCTACATATTGATATTTAATTCCACCTACCATTTTACTATCCAGTCATTCAGCATTTTGAAACTTTTCAGAAAAATCTCACATGCAGCAATTAATTTGATTTTCCTAAATAATCTCTCAATCCTTTATGAACATGTCAGTAGAGATTCCTGTGGGACCAGTTGGTAGCAGAGTTTTACTGTGAAATGATTGCCATTGCAGCCCAGTTCACTAATATAAGGGACATTATATTTGCTTTTATATAATCTTCTCTAGAAGAAAATAGTATTCAATTGCTTGCTAGTACTGACTGTAACACCACTCTTCAATATCCTCACAAATTAGACTCTAATACCCACTTTCTGTCATGAAAAAAAATAATGAGGATAATTTAAATCACCAGTCCTGTAATGTGATTAAGTAATCTTGTTTCTCAAAATCTAAATGAGAGAAACATGAAAGTAAAATAAGATCAATTTAGGACCTGGCTATACATTAAAAATAACTTACTTTCTACTGCTTCTTCCTGTTAAAATAGTAGAAAGATTTGATTTACGTCTTCTGAAAAGTCCTTTTATGAAAGATTTGATAGGAACAGTATGAGCTAGACACACATACAACTCTCATGCATATAAATCAGGATTTATTAATTCAAGACAAACTACACTTACAGATCTAGCACATCCTGGAGGCTGCTTTGTCCCTATTGGTAAAATCAGAGATTACATGCTTGCAGCAATCTTTGCTTTCCTATCCTCCAAGAATCCTCCTGTCAAATTTAGTATTTTGGAGGATCTCCTGCTCCCTACCCCCCATTAAGAGTTCAGGCTGAAGGTTCAGAGAGAACAACTTCAGTCAACTCCAGACCATGCCCTCGGGCTCTGCTGGCAATACCTTGGCAGCATACCAATGCTCAGACCCAGCTGATGTATAACCACACTATGGCCCTGACTCATATATCCCCACATATACACTACATTGAAAAATATCTATACCTGGCCTTGTAAAATTGAACTATACAATGAAACACCACAGCTAGAAAATCTACTACTTTTTAGCAATCTTAAAGAAGTTCCTGAAAACATTTATGTGGTAGTACTAAGAAAGCAAGTCTTTATCTGAACATATATCTCATGATTTTTTTCACAACCAATTAGGGCAACTATCCTTACTGTATGAATTTTCAAATTCACTTAAATAACCATACATTTAAGCTTCTACTGTTGCCTTTTTTTACTGTGTTTGGCTATTGCAGAGCACCCCACTGTGCCTTGAGAAAGCCACAGATATATTACTGTTATATATTTGATTACTGAGGCCCTCATTCAATCAGTTATATTTTTTGAAGTACTGTAGAATGTGGGACTTAGAAAGATAAAAATAAGATGGATGAAAAGAGTGAAAAGAAAGGAAAGACACACAAAAAAGAAAAACATCTGTTTTCTAGTGAGAGAACTTGAAATGATATTTCATTGACAGTCTGCCAGAAGACTAATGACAATTTTCCTCTCCGCTAGCTAAAAAAAAGCAAACACAGATGAGGTTTTATAAGCAGCAAATAGAATGCAGGCATGGAAATGAACTTTACTGCTGTCCTTCATATAAGCTGGAAGAACTGATAGAGCAAAGCCTTCAATCCCCAGCAGCCAACCTTGAAAGCTTTGTCAGTAAGGAGAAAGTAAATATCATAGACTCTTAAATGTTCAGCCAGGAAATTTAAAGCACTTCTTTTCACTTTAATAGAGGTTTGAGCTTTTGTTTGGAGTGTCAACATGATAATTCTCTCCCATGCTCCAGCCAACCAGGTTCAGGTTTGAGCTAGAGAGGAACTTATGACTGTCTCACCACTGGCATTGATAAATTATACATTTGCAAGACTTCTCAAGATTTCTTTATAATTAGCTAGTTGATTCACATTTTCCTATGTCTTTTATTAGTTCAAGTTTCTACTTTTTTTTTTTCTTTTTAACAATTATAACTAGATAAGGAAGAGGTAAAAATGGCTGCCTTTTAGATAACTTGAGTATTGCCCTGCAAGATTTCTGTGTTTACCAAAGCATATATTTTAGCTGAGGAATCAGTATATCACAAGACTGTAGTGGTTTTTTTTGTTTGTTTTGTTTTGTTTTTGTTTTTTTAACCACCCAGCCTCTCTCAAGTCAAACTACCTCCATATGAAATTTCACAAAATGCCACAACATGAAACAGACTGCGAACCTCCATTATCTTGTGTGAATGGTCAAAAAGCACATTCCCCTCACCTAGCATCTCCTAATATGTATCCTCTTCTTAATGCTCAATGGCTTTTCCCTCAAGCTTGAAACTCTCTAAAACAGCCTCAGGTATTTCCTAGGTTCAACTTACAACTGTTTTTATGAGCCAAAATCATGAGAGAAGGAAAATATTTGTGATGTATATAACTGAAGATGCAGTTATTTACCCAGAAACCCTTACAACATTTCCCTGTGGATGTCTGAAATATTTTGTCCTTAACTGATATAGATTAAGCATTCTACTTCTCAAGAAGTGATGTTTCTGCCTTCCTATCGATAACATATTTTTCCAGGATGTTCTTACTTAGATTTAGGCCAGATGAATTCACTTTGGGACAGCATAAGTCTGATGAAAAAAGCAATCCATTCTCTCTACCAGAGGTTCTTTTTCTACTGTTTCCACATCTTTCCTGCCTCCCCCTTTCTTGTTTTATTCTTCAGCAGGTGTTCATATGTGCTATGTGATAAAGCTGCTCAAAAACTGCAGGAGGTTAAAATTAACAATTCTGTTAACGGGTCACTTCTTTAGTCAAATTCACCACATGGATGCTTGAACATTTTGCTAGCAGCAAAGCAATAGGTAATGCAAGAGCAGGACCAGCAGACAGGAAAAGGGTTAGAAGAACACAATTTTAAAGTATATGAAAAACTTTTTAAGAGATAGATGAAATTCTGCAGCACAAACCCCAAAGAATGGTATATGGAGCATTTGAAAAAGCCCTGCTGGTTCCTTTTGCATTCTCAGCTAAGTCATTCCTACCATTCAAGGAGAAGAGATTACTTTCTCAGTATTTTTGAGTGTTAACATCTATCAGCATCCAGGAAATGCCTACTGCATATTTATGATTTTTTATTTAAAAAAAAACAACAAACAGTCATAGACCTTGCCCTGGGTGCTCCCAAGGAGCAAAAGCAGGTTACAAACAAGGGGAAACAGCTACTACTTTTCTCCAGAGCAGGTGAGCAAGTAGACTGAAGGATGAGGTGAATGGCCTTGCCATAAAACCTCCAGTAAGGCAATTAATGTGATGGGCTTCCATAGTATAACTTCTTTTCATCCTATATTTAACAGAGAATAAGGAATCAGAACGATCTTTCCTAACTGGCTTCTTTGGCTGTACAGAATAAATTATGGGCTGTCCCTTAACTACTTTAGTCCTCTTGATTATGTTTTATACAGCCTATTTTGCTTTCACACCTGAACGTTTTTTCCTAGCCTAGATGTCTTCAACCTTACCCCACAGAGTGCCTGAAACAAGATACAGGATGGTATTAGAGCAGCTTCAAGACTAAGTACTACAGACTCCAGTGACAAGCTCTGAGCAAAGAAGCAGTTTTTCTTTTTTGTTGTCTTTCAACCTGTTTTCTTTGATTAGATTCAAAGGATGGTTTCTATTAGCAACTAGTAGATTGTAATCAGAACATATGTTTCCAGTTTTGTTGCACAGCAGCAGACCCCAGTTTTCAGGAAATCATGTGAAAAGGTGTCTTTAAACTGATATTATGGAATGAGAAGGAATCCAATGACCCCATGTGCTGAATCTGCAAAGTATAGCCAAAGCTTTAAAATTATTATTTATAATTATTATTACTTCAAACTTTACACCCCAAGTAGAGGTGAGTCCCTTGCAGTGAAAGTATCCTGATGATTTGCTGTATGTCCTCTATGGTAAAGCTCTTTTGCCTATTTTTAGCATGCTGTCAGCCATATTGAATGAGAAAAAGATCAAAACCATATCACACAATTCATAAGCACTCTGTAAGAAAACATACCAAATACAAAATGTTACATTTTGGGGGGAGCTACAATATTGTGTCATTTTAATGATTTTCTACTGCCAATAACAACAAAAAAGGAGCAAATAATACATTCTAATAATTATTTTCAACATATAATGAGATGTTAATACATGGAAGCATATTAGTGATTTGCTCATCTCAATAGATTTTGCAGTATCCATAAGAGTAGAGCTGAAGGACTTTGCAACAAATGCATTTTTACAAGCAGTAGCTTTCAAAAGGATGCATAGTATTCATATAACCTTTCCTGCTGCTTAAAAATCTAGGTGCAAACTGAAAATATACTGTAATTGAAGACCATTGTTGGTTATTCAATATATGTAATTCTCCTGTTATTTATCAATAATCTGACATAGCTCATTATCATGCTCTGGATTTGTAGGATACCTTAACAAGGAAAAAATGCTTCAGTAACAGATGTCACATATTCTAAACAGAATAATTTAATTTAATCATCTGTAAGGCGCACAGCTGCAAAACAGCAAAGTTCTAAAAGGATGGTTATACAAAACAAAGAATAGAGATTAAGGATTGTAGGGAAAAATAGAGAAATGAAATAGATTGAGAAAATAAAATGAGAGAAAAAAATATATAGACAATGGATGAAGAACTGTGTAGACACAGAAGGATATGGGTGCACGTAAATACAACAAATGAAGGGGCACTTCACTGGAAGGACAAACAGAAAAGACTCAAAACCCAGGAAATTCTTCCAATTTGAAAAGATGGATACCCAGCTAGCAAAGCTGGTTGATACATTCCCTGGGGAATAGAATACATTTACATACTGCCACAGTAGTCTCTGCTTCCTAACATTCTGCAACTTTTATTCATTTCTTATGACAGTCCTACATTTGAGTATAAATGAATTCAGTGGGATTACTCTATGAATTATTGCCTACAGAAGCAAAACTGTACCAGAGAACTGACCTAAAGCACTCCCACACCAGCATGTGCCACTAGTAGAGCAATCTTTCACAGCAGCATTCAAAAAAGTATTAGCCTTTATCTTTTCATATTGAACAAAAGTATCAGATTCAGAAGTGAGCCAGCTATGTACCAGTTACCAGTTAACATTATTATTTGTATAAAATGTAACAAATAATAAAAATCCTATGGTCCCACTCTGCTGATTCTTATAAAAACGTAGAAAATTTATTTTCATTACAAAAGATGAAATAACTGCACATGCCTGTGAAAATAGTATACTGCACATAAAAACCAACAGCCTTTAGAGTTACAAGTACCTGGAATTTTTCAGATGCTAGTGTTTTGGAAACATTAAAACTGGAAAAAAGGGAATTTAAATTAAGTCAATATAGTAGCCCTTAACATTGCAGCAGTGAAGAGTATAGAAACATAGCACACCTATATTTATTCAGAAGTAATTCAAAAACTGTTATCAATCTGTTATAAATCATAGTGAAGTGATTTAAGGATGTACAGACTCAACATGTCAGCAATGGTATTTTCTGATTGACATGAGAGAGAATTTCTAGTGGTGTAAATTTTTATAAAGATACCAATCTTCTAACCTAGCACAAAATAAAAACATAGTTTGACTTTAGTATGCCACTCAGTTCCATAAAAATGGCATGAAGTGAACAGTCTCTGTAATGTCGTTAATGAGACACAAGCTCAGGAGTGACCTGACATCTGATTAACATTTCGAAATTTGAAAGAAGTCTGTACTTAAAACAAGGAAGACCACAAAATGCCACCTCTTCTGCAACACAGGACATTAGCTAAAGGTGGAGGCATGACAAAGTGCAGAACAAATTGGTACCAATATCTCAGCTCTGACCAGTCAACAGTTGGTCATTTGATCTGCAGTGAGCAGAAGACAGGTTTCAGGCTGCACTCAAGGGAAAACAGGAGGAAGAGACGGAATATTTTATTCACCAGGTTTGTAATTCACTGCATGTAATAAGATGCTTAGATTCTTATTTTCCTTTCCCTCTCCCAAGCAAAACCCCAATTTTTGTTTATGTTTCATTTTATTTTTTTTTTAAAGCTGTCTCTCCGAATTCAAACCAGATAGCTTCATCCTGACCTTAACCGTTACTAGTCTAACTATAATACAGTATTTCAATCGTAACAGTGGAATTATATTAACATGACTAATTTCTAAGCAACAGAAATGGGAAAATCTGAAAAGAGTTTCTCAAAATGAACACCAGATTTACTTCTATCAACATAAAATCAGGATTGATATACATCCAGCTCTTAGTAGACCCAAAAAGATAGACACTGGACTACTACTATTACAGTGTTTAGCAAATTGAGACTCAAGTTCTTGATGCTGTTGCTTTGAAATGAATTGTCTTTTCCACTAAAATCCATTATATTGTCTAAAGCATCTTCTAAGGAGTGCTTAGAGCAATAATTCTTCATAATCTAAAAATTAAAAGACAGAAATTGCCCATGAAATGTTATCTAGTTGTTGAAAACCTACAGGAAGGGCTGATAAGAAAGCATTGTAGTACTTACCACACCGAAAGCTCACAAAAATCTGTTCAGTACACAAGCACCAAAGGGAGATGCAACTAAACATGAAAGTTCATTTATATTAACAAAAAGGCTATAAACAAATTGTAAAGGAAAAAAAATTATGAGTATTTTTACAAAGGTTATGCTGCTTCTGTATGAGATCAAGAACTCCTCATAATTGCTAATTCAGTTCAGTACATATATTTCTCCTGTTTACAATCCTCTAATAGGAGGCTTATTGCTTACTCGGTATTTGCAGGTTCTGTTTTGATCCAAAACCTGCTTAAAAATGGAACTGAGAAATAATTTCAATTATTTTTATGACACCTCATTTTGTCCAAAAGAGATTAAAAAACCAAAAGACCTATCATATTGTGGCTTTACTGTCTTAGTTATTCTCTTTTCAAAGAGATTTTCTAATTTTATTAAGAAAGTTGAGAAAAAAGTAATACTGCTTTTTCTAGAGAAAAAGGAATTTACCAGCAGCAGGCAAACTCATTACATTTCTGCTAAAAAAGCTGCTTGTCTTATACTTAGAAATCTTTTTCTAATTGGGACTTCATGAGGAGGAAAAAAAAAATAGCGTCCTATGACAGACCAACAAAATGTTTCTGAGATTTTTCATGATCTTATACATTTTTTGTCAATGGACAATGGATATTTTAGGCAAATGGAAATATTTATTTTTATAACTGAACAATTTTAATTTTTTTTAAATAGTTGTTTGTTTTTTTTAATACAACAAAACTATCTTTATGCCTTGCTAATTGCAAGCATTTCCTTTACTGTATTGAAAGGTCTGTCTGGATTTAAGTATGGTTTAGATTAAAAGCTTGCCCCAAAAAAACTTTGCTTTTTAGTACAAATGCTGTATTTTTGTCTTGTAAGGTTATTCATTGCAAAAATCTATTAGTAGATGACACATTATAAATAACTGCAGTTCCCTGTTTTACTTTGTGTACCGTAAAGCTGTTGGATGTTTTGTTAATGACTTTTGGGAAGGTATTAACAACTGCAAATTCTACCTACGCAGTTTGTTGTTTAGCTTTGTTTCTATTTGCATAAAGCCAGGCCTCTGGCCTTCAAAATCTGTTAGAAAGGTAAAGAAAAACCCACCCAAAACTCAGATCTACCATACTTACTATCAATAATTTTGTTGACACCATTCAGGAATTCCATAGACTCAAAATAAAATCACAGTCCTTTTTCTCCTTTCAGAATATAGCCTCTTAATCCAAATAATATCAGAGAAGTTAAAATTTAGTCCATTCATCTGGCAAATGTTTCCCTCTGTTTCATAAACATGCATATCACAGAGAAAAATTGTTCAATTTAATGTTTCTTACATTATTAGAGTGTAAAAAATCATCATAGAAATATGGTTATTCTCAGACTTAATAATGTCCTTATTGTATTGTATTACATTTCCATAAAACAAAGATTTAGCAAAACCAATTGTGTTATAAGCAGCCAGTAAATACAGTTAATTGTCTAGGAAGATTATAAAATAGAAATTATTGTACAAACAATTATGTTCCAGTAGTCTCACCACAACTTTGAGGTAAAATGTCAAGAAAACTAAAAGGAGGGTGCAAAGCAAAATGTGTAACAACTTATCAGCAATCCTTGTTCAAAAATTCTATGGCTACTGTCAATAGAATAGCCTGTCTAGAATAACACAGTACTACAGGTACCATCTCCTCTATGTAGGTTTACAACCTGTAGAATACATCCTTTTTTAAAATTCTAGTTAAAAGTTGTATCCTATAGGATAGACAAAAGATACCCACTAGAGTATATGATGACTTTTTACACAACGATAATTAATAATCACATTTCATTAATAAATTATCAAGTGCTTGCAAGCTGTCCACAATCTTTTTTCATCTAGTTTGCATATTTTATAATGGTGGAATAACATTTTAAAAAGTTTGAATAGGCACTTACTGGAATTACAGTTAATCCTGATACAGTCTAGATGGGGAAGAATAGATGAAAAATGAAAATTTATCCTTCAAGGTAATAGCTGCAGACATCCAATAAAATCACAGTCCACCCTTCCGGGGACAGACACATGCAAATATGGCCACTCCATATCATCAGTCTTTACATACTGTTAAAACCCAGATATACTGCGATAAATCTTTATAAATAGAAACGACAAATAGGGTAAAAATGGCCAATTTCAAACAAAGCTACATGGTGACAAATCTAAGTGAAAAATCAGGATTCAATGTCAAAGATGCTTAACTGAGGCAGGCTGCAGCTTTCTACCCATCTGTGAAAGAACAGGTAATTTCTTTCAGTGCAATTAGAAAGTGCTCCGTCACAATGGGTCATAGAGCAAGCCAGACCACAATCACACACCTTGGACAACTTGTGTATAGTATACCTCAAAGGCTGATCTTCAAAACATGAGTAGTAAAATACAAAGCTCATTTCCCAGGCCTACAAAAATAGGGTTTTGTGGGTTTGTGTTTGCTTAATGTATAGACTTAAGAAATGAACAGTGACTATGTTTAAGGCTATATTAATACAGAGAAAATAATAATGTATTTATAAACACTGACAATTAGAGAATACTGTCTATTTTCAGATTATTTCCTTGCCTGAAGGGGAAAGAAAGTAGAAGGGAGAGGAAGAAAGTAGAAGGGAGAGGAAGAAAGTAGAAGGGAGAGGAAGAAAGTAGAAGGGAGAGGAAGAAAGTAGAAGGGAGAGGAAGAAAGTAGAAGGGAGAGGAAGAAAGTAGAAGGGAGAGGAAGAAAGTAGAAGGGAGAGGAAGAAAGTAGAAGGGAGAGGAAGAAAGTAGAAGAAAAAAAGGAGGGGTGTTGGGGGAAGAAACAATATTGCTAAGGCATAGATGTTTATACTTTCTTGAACTACAGAAGCAGGTAAAAACTGACAGAGGGTGGTGTTTGGTATATAAAGAGAATGACCTGATGTGTACCAGTATCCTCTGCTGGGCTATCTGCATTTATTACAGGAGGAAAAAAAAATAAAAATAAAAAAAAAAATCTATGCCATGCTTCTTAGTTGGTACAGCTACTCCTGGCTTATACCTTTGAGGAACATGTATACCATCAAACCTAGATTTTGTTGCCATATAGCTGAGTTTGTCATGTGTCGTCAACCGCATCAGAAAAGTGGTTGCAAACAGCCAAGGACCAACACCTGCACCCCGCCTTTAACAGAAAGCGCTCCCGGGGGAGGGATGGAGTGGGGGGGCTCCGTGAAGCTGCAGGAGCCCCTGCTCGACACTAGAGGGGACTGTAAGAGAAGAGGAACCAAGGGAACCTTTCCCTTTTCCCTTCCAAAACCTAAACACCGAGGCAGTATTTCAGTGAGCAACACTTTTATGAAGTGGAGGGTTAGGTGATTGTTTGGGTTTTTTTCCCCCCTTCATCCTTTCTGGAAATCATTTTATGTGCGATTAAAACTATAAAATACTTAATTCCCTTTAAAAAGAGCATTCTACTGAACGGGAATGATTGCACTGAATGAGCATTTTCCCAAGGTGTATTTCTGTTCTCTTTCAGGTCCTGACTTTGATTTATCTGTAAGCACAGCAGAAGCACTTTAATTTATTTATTTAAACTAGACAAAACCATTACCTAGTATTTTGTCCATCACATTTCAAACCAGGAAAGCAATTTTTTCTGTAAAAGGGTTTGTGCTTCCTGTGTTCACATGGCTGTTTGCTGAGGGCCGCAGTCTTTGGGCATTGAAGGGTTGTGTTATTGTTCGATACTACAAAAATACCACTACAGAATTGTTTAAAAAAGAAGAAATGGATTTACTATAGATTTGACACCTAAAAAAAGAAGACCAAGAAATCCATCAGTGGGAATATTCAATTGCAACATTTTCAGTGTTATTAGAAATTCTTTGGTATGTTTGCATGTTGTACATTAATTGGTGGAGGTAAAACTGAACTGACCTACATACACGTTGTTTCTGCTTGTACGTTTAAATTGTGGAATTGCTACTGTGAAAAAAAGCTGTGGTGGGAGACCCATCTTCCTCAATGAAGAATAATAATTTAGCCCAAAAATACCACTGATGAACCAGCCTTCTCTTTTTAGAATACACAACAGTACAAAAATATTGTGATGGATTATGTTAAGACTACATAAAGAATACAAAAATGCAAAAGAAAACAAAATTAAGTATAATAATGGTCATGTATTTGTGTGCATATGTACATATGCAAATGTTGCATTGACATGTGTTTATAGATCATTTCAGTTTACTTTTAATGCTAAAACAGGCTGTTTCATAAATGTTTGCAAGCAAAAAGAAAAATGTAAATAAAATGCTAATTTCTTGGAGGAAGAGTTTGTTACCTAGGTTGACCGTTAATTTAACTCGTCCTGCATCCAACTCTAAACGAAGGGTATCTGCAGACTCCCTAGAAGTAGTTGCCATTAAAATGCCATAAGCTCGCTGAGACCTGAACCGTAAAGAAACATCTTCAGCCTCTGTATGCATCACAACAGGGAGTTGTATTTTCATAAACATACTTCCATCATAGCTTAAAATTGTTGCCTCTGAAAACATTAAAGGAGAAAATAAGTTATTAAAGAACTATATTGTATTTAGTCAAACTGTTCAAAGACAAGATGGTAAATGTATATTCACTCTGTATGACACAAATATTATGTATTACATATCACAATTATTACTGGGAAACAAAAGCAAAGTTGTGTTCAGGTTTGGTTTTTTTGTTTATTTTTCTGTCTTGTTTCATTTTTTTAAGCAGTGTATTTTGGTGCTTTTTAAAGCAACTAAATCGCTCTTCTAATGAACCAGCCATTTATGGACACATCTTCAAGTGGATAAAATCACACGTGAAGAAATGCTTGCCAGACCAGGCCCGTACTACTCAAAAGAGGTTAAAACCAGTAAAAGCTATTCAGGTAAAACATATAGCCTATTAGAAGGTAATGTCTGACCTATTTATCCACCTAGATAAATACCTTGGGATACTTAATGTATAAACCTATCAGGATCGCTACTACCACAGTTACGATTACCATCCAGTTAGAAAAAAGCCACCTGAAATGGGTAAATATGCTCAGTATGGTTTAGAAGGAGCACAGATTGCTTCACAACCACAATGACCACAGTATGATAAAAATCAAAAACATGCGTATGAACGTTATGACAGCCTCAATGAGAGGATCAAGACTGAACTTGGCATATTGAGGGTAAGATCTCAAAACCCCTGAGACAAGCAAATAACTGTCACTTTCAGACATCACAAGAAACCCTCCTGGCAAGTGGCCCTGGCACAGTCTGTTAGACCCCAGAGCAACCAGCCACAAGTCTTTTCCCAGCCTTCAGGCTGGTAACGAGAAAGGTAGCAGAAAGACTGCATTTCTGCTCACAGGAAGGCACAGCAGGTCCTAGAAAGCTAAGGACACATCTGTTTCTGAAATGTATTAGGAAGTTCTTTTTTGCAGGAGGATCAAGCATTGTGGCCAGTTAACCACCACAGCCTTTGGATAGTGGCACATCGCGGTGGAAGAAGCAGTGAATGAGTAACATCCTTTACTCCAAGCCAAGAGTGAGTAGGCAGATTGCCAGGAATTTCAGTAGGCTTCACAGTCACATACAAAAACTAACCACACTACATAGCTAAACCCACTACCTGAATGGCAAAATAGACTATCTGAATGTGCCTTGTTTTATGCACTAATGATTGCTTACCTACCACTGATTCATTAGAGACCTTCTAACTTCTTCCATGTATCTTCTACATTCTTTAACCCACCCAAAAGTCTTGATCTTAGAAACTGCTGAAGTGTTAGATGACGAGGTCTAAACAGGATGCTACAGAATCTTTCTTAGAAAAAGATGCAATCCTGAGGGCACCTCAACTCACCAAAAAAATAGCAGTTGCTTGCCCAATAACAGGTCAAATGAGCAACAAGCAGAGAGTGAAGACAGCAGAGAACATCTGCAGGAAGCTTCTCTACACTCCAATTTGCCACAGTGTAATGCAGTCACTTGTCTACAGCAAAGGTGTATTGTGGTCCCACATACAATAATATTTTCAAGGACTGATACTATGCTAGTGTTGTAACTGAAACGGTGTTAAATATTTTTTTAAACATCAATATTTATGACAGTTTTTCAAAACCTTTTCCATTGCATATCTTGTATACAGTTAAAGATAGATAAGCTCTTCAAGACTTCCAGCCTACACAGTCCATAGAAGGTGAAAATACAAAATATTCCACTAAGTCTATAAGCATATTAGAGGCAAAAATGATAGAAAGTATGTTAACTAATAATTTCAGACTTCCCCAATACAAATTTGAAGAAAACAGTTTAATGTTGGAAAAGAGAGATTACTAATACTGGTGTGAATGGCGTTAGATTTAACAGGTTAGAAAATACACATTTACAGGTTTGGTGATTTCTAATGATACTGAAAGAACACTAACCATACAGGTAATGATGTTTTATGCATATACTAAACCTATTTTTTTTTTTTCTGTGAAGCAGATTAAATACTTAACTCTCACCATCCTGCTAAGAGATTTCAAATCAAAGAGCTTTCAGGCGGAGCAGGGGCTTACAGTTCATTCCTCTATCTAGCTGTCTAGTCTGTGCATGAAAAGCTCCCAAGATCTTTATCAAGATAAACATGATTTAGGTGGTTAAAGAAGTCCAACATAAAAATTTAAGTTACATGTTTTTGTCAGAGAAAACAAAAAAACCCACACTTATACTGTTTTTTAATAAGGTTTTCATAAAGTGAGCAAAGTCAGATGTTATAGGATGAACAGCACTAAATAACATCAGAGATCTGTTGCTAATAAATTATGATAAAGAAAGTTGTCAGAATCAGCACTAGTACTGTTTGGTGCCTTTCCTATAATTAGTCAGTCTTTTAGGAAATTACAGAAAAAAGAGAGAAAGAACTGTCTTAATTTAAACAGAGATGACCTGTGAGTATTTAACATCATGGTGAACAGACCTGCTGTGATTAGATACTCAATCCTCCTAAACCATATTGCACCAGTTATTTTGGAAACAGATGTTCCAAGAACAGACCAAGGAGACTAAACAGAAGATCAAATGACTTAAAAGCTCTGGGGCAATAAGAAAACCCCCTCATATCAAAAAGGTGAGCTCCAAGTCACAGACTCTCTAAATACAAAGGTATCATAGAAAAAAAAAACCCACAGAGCTGGCAAAAAGCAGGGATGATTTGATAAAAGTGATTTAGCACTGCCCTGAGAGCTGTAACTGAAGACACTAAAATAAAAAAAAAAAATACAACTATTTTCAGTTTACTGACTTGAAATTAGTCTGCTGGTACAAGTGTTGTTGGGAAAAAACTTTTTTTATGATTGCTACATTAAGAAGGTTGGATGATGCTTCACCAATATTGTGCTCCCAAGGATGGCAAGTTGGGTTTTGCATGTGAATCATCTGTTCAACTCAGCATCTCTTCCACTTGAACCAGCATTGCTCTCAGCTCTAATTTCCATGTTCTCTTGGTCTTGGCTGGGCAGAATGCATGTAGTAGTACACATGAGACCTTTGGCAGCACAAGGAGTTCCCTCTTCCCTTACTGGTGTCTTCCTTCTAATCTTTCTGGCAATGCCTTATCATTATGCCTCGTTGCATATATTAATAGAAAACTTTGTTTTTCTGACAGTAGGAAAAAACTGTTTTCAAGATGAAATAAAAGGACTTTTGTTTTGGCTTTCTTAGAACTAGAGACTGTTTTAGTTGTTTAACAGAATTGTTTCCATCTGGCAGTTACTTCAGTTGTCCGGGATAGTTTGTTAATTTGCAAGGCCTGGTCAACAAGATGATGAACTGAATGAGAGGCAGCAGGGGTAACATCAGTTATACAAACCTCAAAGGAACATTTTGGCTAAAAGTATGTATTAAACTAAATGGATGAAAGTTATTTTATACATTCTTTCTTCGATATTTTTATAAACCCAACAGTTAAAAACTCTTGCTGCTTCTGTGCTAAAAACAAACCAACCAAAACAATCAAATGAACCAACCCCCCTCCAAAAAAAAAAAAAACTACTGAAAGTTTAAGTTCACCTCTCCATTTTCTTCAATTTGTGTCTGATTGAAATCTCCAGGGCTGGATACTCTTCCTTCGTGTGTATGTACATACATATATACACACACACAGATATAGATATATATATATATATATTACCTCAATCAGCTCTGTGCCTGCTACCAAGGATGCACAGACCAGTACCAATATGAGAGGAGATTCAGGATCTGAATTTTCACTTGGGCTGGGATTACCTAAATTGCTGAAGTGACTGAGGCACCCTGCTCTTTCAGAAACTTTCCCACACCTATTTCTACCCTCAGAAATGCTCAGTGTGATATTTATGAGGAGAAAACAGAATTTTCCAAATAGATGTTATTCTTCAATTCACAGCTTGTTTAAATTAAAGTGAAAGAAGTATGGACTATGCATTTGAATTTCAATGTTCTACCTCATAAGTTTTGCAGTCAAGTTTGTGTCGTTTTTAACAACATGATGCTTGGTAAGTATGGATGTTTACTGCACATATTTTAATAAATAAAACAGGATCTTCTTTCCTCTGCACCCCTTGTGGTGCCTCTAAAGTCCTAAAGGCAGGATTATTAATTTTTCTTACTTTTTCAGTTTCAAAATGTCTGCAATAATATGAAGACTGTGCTGCAGCCCACAGAGCCTTTTTTAAAGCATGAAATCACCCTCTGTGTCTGCTCCCTCTGAAATCACACACAAACTTTGCCCAGAAAGTGACAGACAATGCTGTTCAGAGGCATGCAAGGACCTAGGTGAAAAATCTCGATCATCAATAATCAAGTATTCAGGTTTTGTCTCTGACCCTGTTTTATTTACCAGTAAAAGCAAAGCAACAATATCCTGCCCCGAAAACTCTCACTGATATATATTATTTTACTCATATAACTTGTACGAGTATTCAGGCATATCAGTGGCTACTGATTCAAATTCTAACTTTTAGTTTTTATACACTCAGCTAAGCGCTGTTTGCATGTTTTCTATGGCAGATACTTCAGTCTATCTGAGCCCAAAGCTTCAGCCTTGGAGAATCATGAGGAAGCTTTCCATCAATCTAACATATGCAGCTCTTGATCATGCAGTTAGTTACTAGATAATATGTAAGTAGAAGTTGAAATGATTGCTCCCAATTCCTACACTGGTATTATTTCAGGACTGAGGTCCTAAGTCACATTGTAAAGATGCTAGAACTTTGACACACAAGACCAATTAGTTAGTTTAAGTCAGAGATGGAATTACTATAATATTTTGAACACATTATTCTTTATCATTTATCATAATATTAGCTGTATTTTTCTTAAAAAAAAATAAATTAAACATTAGAGATAGTGCAAGGAATGAAAGCTATATTTCTTTAATGTATATATGTGTATGCAGATGCGTGTGCATGCATATCTACACACATGAATTTAAATATATTTTCTCTTCAGAAATTCACTTTGATAAATCTTTCCTTGCATGCCTACTTCTTCTTATCACTGTTTGATTAATTTACTCTTGCACATTTGTCCTAGCCATCCAGTCAAAAGTATACACCTGTAAAATACTTTGCTGAGAGGCAGTCATGTATTGTGATCCACAATCAAAGTACAACAGGAAGCCAAATTATATTGCTGTGACATCTGTCTGTCCATCTGCTGTAGTTTCCATAATCTACTAAAACCAATCTACAGATTATACTGATGTTTAACCTTGCTGAAAATCTAGAATAACATCAAGAATAACTTGCAACATGATAAAAAGCACATGGATATTAAAAAAATATTAAGTATACTGAAATTAAAACAGAACTGAGTTGTGTTCCATGTTTTTTATGCACTAATAAGCTGACCAAAATTATTTCAGATACAGCATTGTACACGATACACCCACATATGGATGTTAGGATTCCTATTTTAGGGGAAATGAAAAATAAAGGACAGTACTAAAAAGTAGCTACATGCTTTTGTTTTCTGAAGATACCTTAATCACTTAAGTTAAATATTCCAGCTGTTTAATCTCCAATATTTTATTCTAATGCTTTCTCTTTTTTTTTTGTGAAATTGTATTGTTTGTTGAAATGAACATGCTCCTATTTTATTTAAATTAGTTTGAACAATTATAATTGTTTTGCTTATATCGTCAAATACAAAAGTTTATCAGTTAGTGCACATGGATAGTAGTTATTATAACTTTGTGTGGTAAGATGCCAATGCATCGCTTTCAGAATCCCAAAAGCTATAATCTTATTAATGCATGACCATTTGGGATATGAATATTACTGGAAGGAGATGTCCTTTCAGTGTAGTTTCCTCTGGAGAGGGAAACCCAAAAGCAGGAAATGATCCCAATAATGTCTAAAGTGCTGCACATATTTCTGTTGGACAAGAGCCAAATACCATGGTAGAAAAGCCAACACTGCCACCGTAATACCACCATTCCCACCAGGGGAATACACTAGGAAAATCAAGCTCTTCATTGGAAGTTAGTTGAAAACAAAGTATAGGAAATAATAAAGACAAAGGTTTCTATATAAAACACTACCACTTGTCAAATATATTTATGAGAAATTGCTATGATGAAGCCTGCTTTTAAGTTCTTTGCAGATCTGTATGTGTTTTTGTCTCTAACACCCATTTCCTAGCTCTCAAGTTGAAAAAATGCAAATCCTATTTTTACTTCTGCCATATGCAATAGCAGAATTTTGCCACAGGGTGGTACACCAGACATGTTTAACTGAAGGCTTTTGTAATGCATCAGACAGCTCGGTTATGCCCTCTGCCAGCTTCACTCCACCAGTAACAGAACAACCTGGAGATCTCATAATAACTGGCCACAAGCCAAAAGCATATATATTCAAAAAATAAGACAGAAAACAAGAAACTGGGAATCTATGTGCAAATGCTAACAATATGGTATTAATTCTATATAAATGCACATCTATTTACATACAACTTAAATATTCATCTGTTGGTTTTTTTATTATTATTTTTAAAGAATACATTTGTTTCCTCATCAAAATAGATGGAAAGAAGTTACATTCCCAGCCAATAAACTTTAGATTTAGATTTTGGCTTGAAGATAAACTGTACTGTGTCAATTGTGAGATGAAAAAATACAACTTCTGTCATTGAAACATTTCCCATTTCCAATGAGAATAAAAATAAATACCTAAAATATTAACTAAGATTTTAAAAATTGTTTTCCTACTTAAATTAAAATCTTTTCTTAACATACTCTGTAATTTGAAATAAATTACAGAGATTTCTTCCTATAAACTAATCTCAACATCTGTCTTCCTTGCCACTATTCACCTTTTCAATTAAATAAATGGAGTTTGTCAACTTTACACTTACCTTTTCTAGGAAATAGGGATACTCATTGATTTAAGATAAGTAGAAATTGCTTCCTTGGGTACTATGATCTTTAAAAAAAAGTTAAGAAAGAAATATAGATTCCTACACTGGTTCTTTTCACTGATTTGACTCAGAGCTAAAGTTCTGGCCATGGATTTAAGAGATACTGTGGAATTCAAAAGGAAATTTAATTACACAGTGGTATTGACATAAATAGGCAGATAACAAGACCTCAGTTTGGAAGTAGAATGTGACCATTTAGTAATGCAATAATGATTGAAATTACTTTCACAAAGCTTTTTAGAACTCAGCAACTTGTGATGAGACAGAGAAGGAGATATTTTATAAGAGACATTTAGCAGTACTGTTTCTCTGTCATAGTCAACTAATACTTCTTCAAGCATTTTAGCAACTTCCTTAAGATCTTCCCTCTAGAGTTACTTCTTTCAGTCTAGAACAGGGTTCCATCTCACACCAAGTGAAATCAAAGATGCTTTTTCTGCTTTGGAAGAGTTAATGATATTTTGCCATTTATAGAATCCTGCACAATGATTAAAAAGTAGAAATGTAGCCATCTCATGGAACCTACCTCTTTCGCATGATTTGCCAAGGTACCCTGTACCAGAGCAATCACAAACATATCTGTTCCACCCATCCCTGCATACACCATTGTTTTTACAGGGGTTGCTAAGGCAAGGTTTTGCAGTTTCTCTTGAGCATGAAGGTTTTACTCCAGCTGTACTTTGAATTTCAGCCATCTGTCGTATATCTTTGCTTTGACCATCAATAAATAAATCTCTAATGCAGCCGACGTATCCATAATTGAGAAGTGCTGTCCACACCTCTGTTGGGAAGATGAGACCTGCTTTATTTTCTGGTAAGCCTCCAAGGTACAAGTCATCATCCAGATCAAGGATTTCACTTTCCCCTGGTGCAGTATATGGTGTACGTAATGTGTTCACAGATATGGTCCCTGAGAAGACAAGACAAAAAAAAAAAAGCATGATTTTCAAGATATTGGTACTGTTTTACTCATTAATCTACATGCCACATTAGCTTCTGGCAAATATCTATACATGAAAAATACGTATTCTATTTGTATAGCTATACTATAATACAGTTCATTATTTTAATCACAATGTAGTACAAATACTGTCACAAAGTAAACAATGTAAAAACATTTATGCACAATACTGCATGGTCACAATATAAAAGAACCCAGTAAAAAAATCACCTTACCAATTTTGTAGGGGTAGGGGGAATGCTTTTCATAGTTATTTTTAGAAATATCCTGCTTGTGCAACAAAAAACCTCTTCACTACTTCATACATGCTTCAAATCATTAAGGCTGATATTGCATTGATAGGTTGCAACCTGGGAAGCAATTCTGTGTCTTTGGTTTGGATCCAAGCACAATATTTTAAAAGACTCTCACCACTTTAAGTAGGCTTTGGGTAAGACTTTTTTCTTTAAGTGCAGAAGGAAAATACTATCAATTGGCTGCCATACAGGCAATAATTAAGAAGACAGTGATGTGCTCCTAGAGGGAAAATCAATGCCTCTGACACTTACCTTGAAATGCGTGCATGTTACAAAAAGAGGGAGAGAGGATATATATAGAACCCCGGGAAGTCAGAAGTGTCTTTTCCATTTAAGTTTAAAAAATAAATAAACGAAATAAAGTCCAAAATAAAGTCCTGTTCCTACAAAGTGCCTGAACAAAGAAACTGTGATCAACTGTAAAGATCCTTTTTGTTGTACTTTAAAAAAGTAATTATCAAATTTTTACAATTTGAATAGGCAGAAAACCAAATCTAGTACATAGAGTCACAGAACATACTTATGTCAACCAAAATTAATTTTATTTACTAAGTAAAATCATTTGAAAAAAGAATCTTCCTGTAGATCTTCACAGAAGTGACTCCTTGCCATTTGATATAGGTGCAAAAGCAAGCAAAATGTAAATCAAAACATTATATATGTCACCAGATTATTATAATGGACCAGAAAAATTATGCAACACTTATCCACTGGGTCCACTATTAAAAGTGTATTAATGGTGACAATACACTGAAGAATCACATTTTCCACAATGTTTTTATCATACATATCTACCCCAAACTAACACAATTCACTATTTCCACTGTCAGCATGACAGATTCCAGAAGATAACATTGATTATTAAAAATACTTCTGCTGTGGTGGGAGTTGTGCATGAGAATAACAAATTCATAATTCTTATAGGATAAACACCAAAATGAGTTTTCAGCAAGAAAAGAGGCAGGTCAGAAAAAGATCATTCTCTTTCTTGGACACATTCTAAAATTTTGTCTTCTCTTAGCAATGAAGAGGAGTCCTGTGGGAGCTACGTATTTTATTCTTTTGGTGGTTCAATAGATTAACCTTTAGTAAAAGCTCTTGGAGGCAGATGTCTCAGGAGAACTAACTCTCATGGGAGACTTGAGGTGTATGGATTTCAGAAGGGCTGGATAGTACAACTACTACAAACAGTCTCTCTACTATCAGAAGAGATGTAAAAAGTGAAAACAAAGGTTTGCATAGCCTTTGTGCATCTTTATAAGTATGTTTAAAGAATGTTTGAGGATATGGTCAGTTTTCAGTTTTCCTTTTTATGTATTACCAGAAATGTTTTCTGTCTCAGCTGAATAATCACATAGATGTAAAACAAACTTCCAGTCTTAACTGTAAGAAATAGGCATGTTGAACCAAGATCCTTTTTCTTCCAAAGACTGTTATATTTTGTTAACTTTAAATATTTGTATTGCTGTTCAGATAGTTGAAGCAATACTTAGCACTCATATGGAACACTTGCTATATATTTGACCTTAGGCATACAAGCATAAACATTCTGAGGTTTGATTTTATTAATCAGCTGCCTCAAAGACGCTTGTGAATGACCTGTTAAACCAAGATAGCTAACTTTTCCGAGAGCACCCTAGGTATTAAGAAGGACTGCTTACAGACAATAGATCATTTCTCCTTTAAAATAAAAAAAAAAGATTCTGTAAATATAAATCATACTTGTGCTCACAGTATTACTATTGTTGCTTGCTCCAACCTGTTACTGTACAGCCTAATTTAGGACCAAATGCTTTAAATCCATGTTCAGGCAGCACAAGTTAGCTGCAGCTTCCAACCTCAAGGCTTATGCATTTGCACAGTGCTCTTTTCTGCTGCACAGACACTTGTGTTTTCAAGCTATCCATGATGCTAGAAGACATCTAGGGCTCCATTTCTACTTAAAAAAAAAAATAATTAAAAATCAGCTAAGTATCGATGGCTTCCAATGCCCAGGAAAAGACAGATAAATCTCAGCCAGTATAGCTGCAACATTAACATGGTTGTTCAAAATGTAGGTGTAACAAACACAGGAAGCTGAGAAAGGTGAATCACAGAATGTCAGGGATTGGAAGGGACCTCAAAAGGTTATCTAGTCCAATCCCCCTGCTGGAGCAGGAACCTAAATGAGATCACATAGAAAGGTGTCCAGGCGGGTCTTGAATGTCTCCAGAGAAGGAGACTCCACAACCTCCCTGGGCAGCCTGTTCCAGTGCTCTGTCACACTCACAGTAAAGAAGTTTCTTCTCAAGTTTAAGCGGAACCTCCTGTGTTCCAGCTTACACCCATTGCCCCTTGTCCTATCATTAGTTGTCACCAAGAAGAGCCTGGCTCCATCCTTGTGACACTCACCCTTTATATATTTATAAACATTAATAAGGTCTCCCCTCAGTCTCCTCCAAGCTAAAGAGACCCAGCTCCCTCAGCCTTTCCTCAGAAGGGAGATGCTCCACTCCATCATCTTGGTGGCTCTGCGCTGGACTCTCTCAAGCAGTTCCCTGTCCTTCTGGAACTGTGGGGCCCAGAACTGGACACAATAGTCCAGATGCGGCCTCACCAGGGCAGAGTAGAGGGAGAGGAGAACCTCTCTTGACCTACTAACCACACTCCTTCTAATGAACCCCAGGATGCATTGGCCTTTTTGGCCACAAGAGCACAGTGCTGGCTCATGGTCATCCTGCTGCCCACCAGGGCTCCCAGATCCCCTTCCCCTACACTGCTCTCTAATAGATCATTCCCCAGCTTATACTGGAACTGGGGGAACAACTGGGGTTGGTCCTGCCCAGATGCAGAATGATAAAGGGAACTGTAGATCACCACTACACTCTGGTGACTGTGAGTTATAGTTAGGTGATTGATTGAAGCAAGAAATTTTTTTTTGTCATAAAGAATTACCCTGGAGAGAGCTGAAGTATTATTTTTTTTTAATAGATATCAACAGCTTCTTAAAGAAATGAAGCTTTCCTTTCCTCTCCCCAAGAAATGACACCACATAAAATACTTCTTGGGAGCAGTCCTCTGAAATATCAATATAATCATAGCATCTGATGACTATGGGTAGAAAAACACAACAGGCAACAACTCTTCTGTGCATCTTTCATATTTTGGAAGGCCATGGAACCCTTATTACCCAGCTGAACTATCTCCAATTTACTGCTGGACATATCCATAACACTTGAACTGACCTAAATACCGTGTGTATAACCCTTAATCAAGCAACTGTACGTTAGCTTTATTCAATCCTTTTTGTTGCGAGTTACACTAAGTCACATAGCTTTGAGTCTTCTTCAGGTGCTTTAATAACTCATGCTGGCTCAGCTGTTATGTAGGACCAAAATAACATACAGCTCACTGTCTAGAACATGAACTATGGCTATAATACAAATAGGTTTTAGTCTAGCTAGTAGAAAAACCATGCCTGGGCACCAAGATTTTTTTCCTATCGTTACTAAGTTACTGTAATTTCTCTCTGAACTTCTAACAGCATGTGCAGATATCCATACAACTATTACTGCTGTTGGTATCCAAATTCTCTTTTATATACCTCTAACTGCAACACAAACATTACTTACTAGTTGCTTTGTAAATGGAGAGGAAAAATATTCAAGAAAAATCAGAGGCCACAAAAGACAACTTTGAAAATACATAAAAAATTATGAGGTTTTTTTTGTTTGTTTGTTTTTAAATATCCTAAGAGATATTATAGAACAAGTTCATATAACATGGGGCCTACAGAAAATAAATAATGGGTCTAGAAACACCTTTGGATTCCCAGTGCATCTAGAGCTGTGACACAGAGGTAGAGTGTGCTGTTTCATCCAGCTGGTATTTTCTTTGGTTTTGGTTTGGTTTTTGGGGAGGTTTCTGGATGGTTTGTTTGTTTGTTTGTTTTCTTTCTTTTAAAAAAAAAACAACATAAATACACACACAAAAAACCCTGTTGTCTTACTTCAGGGAAAGTTTTCTAGTTCTACGGAAACCATCTTAGGCTGGACCTCATGACAATGGCAGAATCCAGGGATAGCAATGCACAATCCCTTTGCTGGATTTCAATCCTGCTTTCTTTGGGAATTATAGGCACATTAAAAGGAATCATTCTGTCAAATCACCAGTGTGCTCCAATCTATTTGGATGTTTCTACTTACAAATATGAGGAGACATCACTTTCCAGAGAAATGAAGCTAATGGAGCATACAAACATCTTATGTGGTCAGCACAGGAAAAGGTTAATAATTTACCCTGTAAAGACAGGCAAATCATGTAACATCAACTTTTCTCACACCAGAGTTGTCAAGCTGGATAAGAGCTAAAAGAATTGGACATATTTCATTTTACAAAATAACCTAAAGACAACACAATATGAGGAGGAAGCAGAAGATTTGGAAGAGTGTTGGCCTCTCAATGGAAAGAAAAAAAAAAATATAACCTTAATCTCTGTAGTGAGGACTATCCTTTCAGTTATTTCTTTGTGCAGTAACTAGTGTAACAGCCCCCATAACCAGATCAGTAGTTATACTATTTCTTTGAAAAGAGCAACACTGCACCAATAATGTCTGCCAGGAAACAAGCAGCTTCCTTGCAAAGTTTTTGAATACTCAAAGTAGGAATTATGGTCTGTATTTCTACCAGAAAAAAGAAATGGGAAAAAGCTGATAGCATTTGGTTTGTCCAGCCTAAAAGAAGAAAAAGGGGAAGACTGTAAAACAGGAAGGTGTGGGGTGATTTACTTAGTCAGGGAATTCATGATCTAGAATGGTAGAGAAAGGTAGCATTTCTTACTCTAAAGAAAGGTAGCATTTCTTATCTCCAGAAACTGGATATAAATTTAAGGGTCCTACAATGACCTGCGGGTGCTCTGATTCTATAGCATTTCACCTGAGAGCAAAATGAAATTTAAAAATTCAGAAACATCTCTATGCACTGGCAGAACAGTTTGAGAAAACTAAAGAAATCATGATTTTCAGCAAAAGTTGTTGACTTAAAGGATAACTGATCAGTGGGCAGTTCTTCAAAGGAAGAGTCAACAATATAGGTAAACAATAACATACATATAAGCAAAATGGAAATATCTTCAAAAGTATAGAGAAGACTATCACACCACTTCACTGAGCATTAAAATTTACCTTGAACTCCAAGAAAGATGTAGATCAGCTGAGGAGACTGCCGAAGATGGCAATAAAAATGGTCAATAGCTACAGAGCATAACATATAGACATAGGAAACAGCTGGGGTTTCCTAGTCTACGAAGAAAACTGGAAACTGACAGCATTCAAATAACGAAAAGTATATAGCTATGATGCAAGAAAAGCGTGGTGTATTTTGCGCCTGCTGTGAAGAAGGAAATTACAGACAAAATGGCTTGTTCTGCATATAGAAATATCCAGTTTATGAATGGTTACATGGGGATGTTGTACAGCACCCACTGCTGGTGGTAACTCAACTAACATCTGTCAAGAGTGACACAAGTACACTATCACTGCTTTCATTGCAGGAGTAAAACAGAGGACCCCTTAAGGTCAGTCACGCTGTCTCAATTTTTTTATGAACTTATGAATAAGTGAAAAACCACTAACAGGATCATTGGAAGAATCTTCCTTAAAATGCAAGATATTATCTTGAATATATAAACTATTAACATTCGTTGAAATAGGAACACATAAATCTGGCAGTTCTTAAAAGGTTGGAAAGACAGAAGAATAAGCATATAGAAGGTATATGTAAAAAAATAACCCGTAACAACAATGCATGTAATGGATATCAACAAAGAAATACTTGTAAGGATAGATTGATTATAATTAAGCTCTAATTACATACTTCAGGCATAATTTCTGGTATTTAAGCTGAAATTCTAACTTTAGTTCAAAATTTCAGTGACTTCTTAGCCCTTAACTGCTACCTACCTAGGAATGCATTCTGATACATTATTTTACACCGCCATACACAATTGGAAGTTGACAACAAGAATAAGTTTCCTCTCCAAATTCCCTGTGTAATGATGATTTACAAAGGATGAATAGCAGTTTAGTCAAAAAACACTTGCAAGGTTACCCTTGAATATGGTAAACAGTTTAACAAAATTTTAAACAATACTCAAGCCTCAGAAAACAGTTATTAAACCTAACTTTACTGCGTTACAAGAAACACTGTTAGCAAAGACCTTTGCAGCTGCTTCATGTTTTTTTTGTTGTTGTTTTGGGTTTTTTTGTTTGTTTTAGTTTGGTAATTTTTTTCCCAAATTCTTTTACTGCAGAGTTGGCAGTACTGTTAAGAGCAGAACAGACAAATATTTCCCTTAGGTATGAATTAATGAGCCTCTCCAATCACATTCATTATCTCAGCAATTTCCTTTTTCAGAAGTCTGAGTATAAAAAACTAAAACTTATTTCTAAACCTTGTCTCAATTCTGATCGGTTAAATATAACTGAATAACTACAGCTATTGGAAATATTCTGTTCTCTATGCTTACCTTACGTGACCTATTTAGTTGGTTTTTGTGCATGTGAAACACATTTGCTTAGTAAGAAATGGTGAAAAATCAGAGCAAGGTATTCTAAATACACTTCATACCTTGCTTGCTAAAGCATAATATAATAGCTGTGATGAGGACTGTGACCGCAGCGTACAGCCCGTGGCCAAGACAGAGCACATGTGAAGCAGCTATAAAGCTTCTGTCCTTTGCAGGAATTGAGAATAACCATGGATACTGGAAGGGAACTCGGCTCACATGACAACACACCAGGTTGTGTCCTCTGCTGTATACATTAAAAAAAAAAAAAAAAAAAAAAAAAGACAGACTGCTGGAGAACATGCGTTCCCTTTCCTTTCCTGTGTACCTAGCAAGAAAGATACAGTGATGGATAAGGTATGAAATAGCATTTCAGGCATTCATTCTCAGCAAAGATCTGCTTTTTACGTAAGGAAGCACTCAGAGTAGGTCTTACAGGCAGCAGGATGGGATTCTAGGGTGAAAACCTTCTACAAGAAGAACAGGTCAAAGGTTCCTTCAGCATAAGGAAATTAAAGGGCATCATCTCTTCCCCCTTTCTTGTATCTCCCAAAATCTGAGGGGATCAGTAGAAGTATCCAGTGAATAGGGCCTGGATAAGTATGGTTTAAAAGTGTCCTCTCATTCCTTTCATCTTCCTTGTTACAGTCCCAAACAGGAAATGGCAAAGTCAGTAGTTTAGAGTGGATTCTCCCTCTGACTGAGAGTCCAGAAGAGAACAAAAAATAAAAAAATAAATCAAGTACTTGCTGATCCAGCTAATATGAAAGTCAAGGAAATTAGCAAAGCTCCGTAAATGTCACAGCTTTCTATTATCTGAGGGAATCACTCTGCATTGGATTTGAAGGCTAGAGTAAAAGGTTGCAAGACACCAAACTTCACTTAAAGAGTTATTTGAGCTACTGATTCATTAATAGAAGAATCTCTTCCTTTATACTTGATAGGTTGGGAAGTATTTTGTCAGCAGCAACAAGAAAGTCTCAGAAAAGCCCAAACTTTTTTATTCACTTATACAAAAATTCTGAAGGTAAGCAAATAAAAAGTGATCATATTCCTATGATTTCCAGTATGCTGGGTTTTGGCTAGAGAATGTAAATGCAAAATCTTCCTGGAACAGTAAAGTGCATTTTATTATTCATGGAAAAAAGCATAATAGACCAACATGCATAAATCATGAAGAAAAAAATCTAAACATAACACATCAGTACTTTCTGTTCCAATCAGGAGAAAATAGGAACATACAGTTCATTGTTTATTCTAATTGTTAGGCAGTCATTTTGTTTATTTAAATCTGATGGTCTAATATGCTATTCAGCTAATATTCTCATTAAGAAAAATAACAGCACTGCCACTGTTATTGGTATTTCTCCTACTGTAAAGTATTATTGTACATATTATAATCACAGGAAAACTTTGATGTCTGGTTCAGTTGTCAGCTAAAAATTCAGTTTGTCGATGCATACGTCTACACATTTTTTAACTAACCCTGGTAATAGTTCAACGTTTCAGGGCAAATAGATACTATGGTCAGTTTTCAAAAGTTACAGGGTAAATAAAGCACAGCATCTCAATCATAGGCAATTCATCACTTGCATTATTTTTTCTTTTACCTATATATTTGACTGTTTACAATTCTACTTAAAAATAATATGTAGTCCTGATTGCCAGGTGTGTATTGCTTCCTGAAATTACTCTACGTTCTTGCTGATGTCTATCAGCAGTTTTGAAGATTTAAATAATGTCCTAAACTCTTAATGGCAGTTGTGAGTTACAGTTTTTGTGAAGCAATGAAAGTGCAAGACGTATCTTCAAATTTAAACAATTGTTATTCATTTATTTCTTTTCTTTATAGTTGTGTTATTGGATGCAAGAATAAACTTTGCTTTCAGTAGAGTCCCACAGGCACAATTATTACAGGATTTACTGCCTCATGTGACTCACTGAAACAGCACTTAAGAAGGAACCCTGAAATGAAGATTGTAGTATAAATAATATAACCACTGGATATTCAATCACAGTTGAGGGTTTTGAAAAGTTGTGTGCTTTGCTGTTTGGGTTTTTTTGCTGTTTGTTTAGCCTCAAGAAATGTAAATAAGCAAATGATAAATCAAACTCTACAATCAAAATTTGAAGGTGCACAGCCTAGGAATCAAATAATTTTTCATAATCCTAGGGCAGACTGATCAATGGAACTTGGCCTAACTCTCAGCATGGATCTGTCAGAAATCTTCAATTTAAACCTCCACCTAAGACTCGCTTGATCTGAAATCTGATATATGGGTAATAAGAAAGTCATAAAAGAATAACTTTTTTGGGGTGAAGTTTCAGAAAGAAATTATAAATGCAAGTAATGGAAAAGGAGTCACTAGAAGGAATAAAGTGGGGAAAACCCCACAAAATCCAGAAGAGGATTTTAAGTGTACCTAAGCTTCAGCCTGGATACTGATATTAATCAGAAAATTCTTTAATGGACTGAATTACAGACTCAATACATTCCTCCCTGCCCTCAAATCTTGGCATGAGCTACAGGAAAGATACCATAGAATAGATTTTTCCTTCAATTAATGGATAGCGATTATTTACTGTAGTCAACATACATACTCAAGATCAAATGCAGCTCAAACACAAGGACAGTTTCACTAGTTAAATGCATTTTATGCTATAACAGATTTCAGTAGCATTAGGAAAGATTTATGAATTCTTTATTTTTACCCTTTTCAGTGAGATCATTTGTCAAGTAAAATACTACAGAACATGAATCAACATGGCAAGTCACTTATTTCCATTTCTGCTGATAAGTGTTGTTAACCATTCATTAGCATATCATTTAATTATACTGAGATTTGCTGACATGATTGGAAGGTCTGTGCTGCTTCTGTGGGCCAACTATTCCCTATGTTGGGGATTGTTCTCAATAATTCTTTTTTGCTTTATTTTTATTCTTGAAACTCAACACTTCAGCTATTTGGTGTGAGCAAGCACAGAGGGAGATTACTGTTTGTTTTTGAAGTACACAGCACACTTACTTGCAAGATTAAGTACCTGATTACCCAATAAATGTTAACATAAGATATTTTACTCTTAAAGTTATTGCATTTCAGTACCTGATAGTAATGTCTTCTTATATTTCCCTCATTTTTCAGATGATGCACAATTCTAATGGTAGCAATATAATATATACTCAGTATTCTTTCAAATACAACATGAAAAACCATGCTGAGTACTAAAAAAGCTTACCTGACCGTCCATCCCGTTGAAAATCCACATGGTACCATTCACCATCATTCACCTTCTTCTGCAAGGCTTTTATTTTTATAGTACCTGATCCCATGTCTAACAGCAGGTAGAGGTGGCCATCAAGCATCTCAATGGCAAAAAAATCAACCTTCACCATCTGTGGGTGTTTGGCATCTTTTTGGTGCCTTGGTTTTCCATGACTGAAAAGAATCAGGCCATTTGGCTCAGTTGTACGAAAGTCAAATGATATTGAGCCTGTTTTCTTGGCATTCCACTTTGGCAAAGAGATGAAAGACTCTGGTGTTTCAAATGTGATTGGATCTAAGGTTGCAACATTCTCACATTTAAATGCTACAACCCCATGAATCTTCATTTTAGGATCTCCTTGCTTGGCAAGCCGAGATAACTCCAACCTGACATCGTTATTTTTATATACAACCTGCAAGCAAAGCACAGAAGTTACTAAAAGGAACTTGACCATTTAACCAAACAGATATAATCCTGAATAGGCATATTATTTAAAGGAAAATAATGATAGCACATGAATATGATAATTTACACGTACAGAAAATGAAATAACTGTTTTCATTGACTAATGATTTAATAATAGTTTTCATTAAACCAAACAAAGTTGCTCTAAAAATATCCCTAGAGTTAATTCAAACAATCTGAAAGAATCTGCACATAATTTATACTCAGTCACAAATTAGCTTGTGTGGCCTTGATTGCTTAAAAGCCCTCTTTGCACAGCCATTCTGCTATGTTAGAGAAATATTAGATTTCTTCGTCCACTAAACCCTTTGTCACTGTCTTAACTCTTCTGTTCGTGTACAGGAAAATATACCAAGGTCAGATACTTTAACATCTTTCCAGTTTGCCCTTGGGGCTGAGGAACAGTAGCATCCGTGGTATTAATGAAGCTACAAAGTAGGGAAACTAGTATCATAAAGATCAAAACAGAGAAAGACAGAACAATCTTTGAGCCAGTTCAATTGGACAAAAAATAAAATCACTTACGTATTTTCCCTGACTGAAGACTTTTCTGATAAAATGAAAGACAGTATTAGTTTTAAATCCAGTTGACCTCCAGAGCAAATATTCTTGCTTCAAAACACATATTTACTCTGCCCACAGAAGCCTGTCATGTTATAACTATTTCCCAGGATTCCAGTCTTTTTTAGTACATTCTGAAATTGCTGCTATTTCTGTGTTGTTCAGGATACAAGGACTGTTTAAATGAAGCTCCCCAATAGCACAGGTGTGCACAAGTATTTTGTCAAGATTTTTAATTATTCAATAAATTATATACTCAAGCTAAAAGACCACTGAAGGGCTGAATATGAACGTATGGTGACAGAAGCTAAACTTTCTTCTCTGTTTCCAAGATTAAGCTTATATTAAGAAAGCAATTTGGAGCAAAAGCAACATCTCAGCAGATCAAAGCACTTTGTTCTGAGGTTTCTTCATCTACAGATTCTATACCATTCAGGACAAGATCATGTCTGTCCCCTGATCCAGTGTTCCAACTATACAATATAGGCTGAAGCTGTTCGGGCTACCAATCAATGGTTTAGACCTTAAATCCCCATTAGAGGTTAGAGAAGGCTTCATGAAAACTTCGGGTTCTGGATTAATTTCCTCTGAAGCCTAATTTGAACACAGATAAGACCCAATCTGCACACTGAACTGACACACAGTAAGTGCAAGAGATGGGGGATGCACTGAAGAACTCTGCTACTGTTAGAAATCAAAACACTAGCATATACACACCCGCAGATGGCATATCCTCACAAGTGACAGTTGCTACTGAAAAACGGTGATAACAGAACACTAAAGACATGATTGATAGATGGACAATTTTTTACTGTAAGAATTATGTTCTTTCACATTATATCATTATCCACTCAGCAAATTTCATCATCAGCTATGTCAGAATTATTCTACGACATTAAAAATGTGTCCTAAAAGTTAATAAATAAGCCTATTTCTCCATTTTATTTCAGGGTTCAGTATAAATACTGCTGCTCCCACTGGAGCTGCATCTAAAAGACAACAAATAAACCTCACTGTGGATGCCTGACAGCAGAAATAATACACTGCCACAGACAGATAATGCGTAGCCTTCTTTAAGTGAAGACAGCAGAAGTGACTAGAATTGGACTAACTTGTAACCTCAGAGAATAAGGATCCATATTTGCATTTATCAAATACTTCTGTAACACCTCGGAGATCACAGATTACGCGAAGGAATTTAGAAGAGTACTGGAGAATAACCACATATAAGTCATCATCCGTTGGGGTGACTTTCTGTCTTTAGAGCGAAGAAAGTCAAAAGGCAGAAGAATGCAGCAAGAAGCCAGTAGCCTGAGATATCTGTCTCTCAAAACATTGGCTATTTCTATGGCAAGAGGGATTTTAGATAGCTTTAGTCGCATTTGAAGGAGTTGCAGGGGAGCAACCTTTCTAGAATAGACTGAAAAGCATTAAAGAGAGGCTAGAGGATATGACAAAAAAAGGAACAAATGGTGTCTCATTAAAATTAAATCATGTTGTTGACAATTAAAGTAACTAAGGCAACAAAGACTATGAGGAGAAAATATTCTTAATTGCCTACTGGACAAAGGTAGGTACCAGGACAATACAAATAAATGTACAAAGAGAATTTCTTGTTTATGGAAAAATTCAAATTGTCTGGTATTAATGAAATTTGGTTGACTGAATAATAACATTAAAAGTTAATAGCTATGTTAGAAAGACTGAGCAGACAAAAGGAGAGCTAAGCTTTCTTTGATGCCTAAAACAGCTCTATTGGATTTGAAGCCATTTGCCAACTCAGAAACAATATTTTTTAATAAATATGGTTCAAGGACTTGATGGACAAAGTGCAAATAGGAATACTGGCAATAGTTTTCTCAATAGCTCACTACCACCTCCTCTTTAGCTTAATATATAACATACAAGGGAAAAACTGCTAAAGCTCTTCAGCAAGAGTGGCAAATATTTGGAATTTTATGTCACCAACATTAAACCATTCTTGGAATCCCTAGATATTATATATGAAAATTTCTTACATCCATATTCCATAATTAAATCTTCGTAGTTACCGAGATGTGAATGGTTGCATCTTACTATATTCATTGTATGGAACCAAAGTAAAGCCTACATGTATGTTTTAGAGTGTTTATGTTTTATGTTTTAGGATGTTTATATTCTTTTTAATCTTAAAAAAATGAAAATTGAGAACAGAATTATCATGGATGATTAGTATTAAAACAGGAATACATGAACCAAAATTGAATAGAACTGTATACAGCTGGCATTTGGAAGCCCATTTCCTGGTGTTATGCTGAGATTCTTACCCCTTTCCCCATCTCCCTGTCCATGAAAGATGTACTCAGCCATCAGTGAAGCAGAGCAAAAAGGAGAAAAGCAGTATGTTCACAAAAAGTAAAATGTCATTAAAAACTGAACAGTAAGGAATAATTCTGAGACTAATACCTGCTTTATAACTCATGGAGGTAACACACTTCAGAATTTATAACCTCTAGGGCACAAATAATTCACTCATTTATTTTCCAAAGATTCCACCCTTTAATATTTTTTTTTTCCTTCTGGGTGAGTAAGGACAATCATGCTTCTAATAGGACTTATATTATCCATTAGGTACATAAGGACAACCGTGCTTTTAATAGGGCTTATATTATCCACTGCTATTTCCATCTAAGACACCCAACATACTGTTCTTTAATGTTAACTCAATACATTTTCCTTCCAATAGAGAAATGGATCCACAATTAGTCAAGTGAAGGTAATTTGCAATGGAGAAATATTTGAGTCACATCCACCTTTGCTCCTATATACAACCTAGCAGTCAGTATCCTTGCACCACTGTGTGCTTTCTTGGCACATCTATTGGGCTGGCCATTGTAAAAGGTTGCTTGCTCTTGTCCTCGCTCTCATAACTGAGCAACAACAATATAATTTTCCTGCTCATGAAACTGCAAGCCCTCAGGGAATTGTATTGTGCTATTAAGAGCACCTTGAATTTGTCTTCTATTCACTGTATTCTTTCCTCTTAATATTAAGGTCGGAGACCTCAGTCTTTATATAAATTACCTCATTCTTGGAAATTGGAAAAGGTCACCTGAACTCCCAAGAAAAAAGGAGCAGTTAGTAATTCCCCACATAACTTGCAATCGAGCTATTCAAAGCAAGGAATAAATTTGTTTTCCAGGAGAGAAAGAACAGACCTACAAATCATTTTACAATCAAGATATGAGCTCCCTTTGCTACCCATCTAGGCCAACCACATGCCAGGTAACTTACAATATCACAGTGCTGAGTCTTAATAAATAAGTCCAGCTAAGAGACAGCAAGTATTAACTTAAGGCTCAGTGTTCTCTTTAACATGGTCTATGGTCATCTTGAAGCAAAAGTGAAACTAATTCATGCTTTCCAAAGACACGTCATGTATACAACTTATTGTGAGCCAGGGGCCTAGTATGCAATGAACTCTAGAAATGTATTAAGAATTCACTACAGATCTTGCCAGTCATCATGGTCTTCAACTACAAAAAAATGTAGCAGAGCAGCCCATGAAAATATATCAATAAATCATCAATGTATGATTGACTTTGAGAAAAAGTGAAGGAGAAGAAAAATAATTCACTGTTGATATTAGAGACGTATCCTGTATATACAACTGTTCAAATTAAAAAGTTGATATATTAAAAACATTAATATCAACAAAACTACCAGTTCTTTCTACTACCCCTATCCCATGAACTTTAAAACCCTGAAAGTTGTGAAAGAATCTGGATTTCAACACCATTTTCAAGTCAAAGCACAGCCCTTTCCACATTAAAGATTTCTTTTTGTATTTTGTACATCAAATGAGTGAAGAAATGGCATTACTCAAATATTTCAGAATACTGACCAACACTGCTAGCTACAGCCTTTCAATCACCATGATTAAAAGACTTTAAATTACTATGAAGCATTTCTTTCAAATTACTTCATATTATTAAAACAAAATATGATCCTTAGGGAGCTAAATCACATTACCTAATTTGCAGCATCTAGGTTTCCTTGATAAGAGAAACAGGATTTCAGAGCACCTGCATTATGATCTTGCTCTGAAGAGCTTGTCTATTTACTTAATAGTTAGGAAAATGAATGAACGAATCCAGATTCTAAATCTGTTAGAAAAAATGAATCTCAAATTCTCATGTTACTATAAAGCAGTATTTTAATATTTTCATGACACATGGATCTCCTAGTGCAAACAATTGCAGTTGATTTTCTATAATGGAAAAACCAGTATCATCCAAAATGGCTCAGGCAGGTGCTGTTAACCTACAATTTTATGCTCCACAGTGAAGTTAGTGGGAGATAACTTACTAACATCAGAAACTGCAGCAATGGTACTTAGAGCAACTGAAGCTTGAGGCAGTTTTATCATCCCGTTTTAACAGACACTAGAATTTCCATGCTCACTGAGAACTACCTGGTGCATACAGCATCACATTCCCCATAAATCCAAATGCAAAACTGACCATTGAGAGTTATCATGTTTTTGTTGTTTTGGTGTTTTTTTTTAATATTTCCTGAATGGTTTTGAATTAATCCATGAATATCAGCTTCTCACAGGTGAATTAACATTTTGCTAATATGCCTCAATTTATTTCCAAGCTCCAAAATTAATATATCAAGGAATATAATAAACTAGAGATAATTTACACAAAACTTAAAGGGTCCTAGTTCAAATGTATGCAATGGGGTGTATTTCTGAACACAATGTGAAAGCACACAATACGAATGGCAACAGCTATTCAAGCCTCTAGGATTACTAAACTTTATAAACTGGCTTTGTTTTCTGAACACAGAGAAGAGATTAGCAGGTATAATGAAAGCTCCAAGGAAACAATTAATTCATCCTCAAATGAAATTATTTTCATTTTCCTGGGGTGGATATAAACGTGTGTCTGTGTGGTGGTGGTAGCATAAGGCATTTCAAAAGGAGTTTGTTTTGAGCATCAAAACAAAAAAATGAGTGTCTAAAAGAGTCTTACTGAGTGGGAGGTAAGCCTCAGGACAACAGGACAGAGCTCCATAGTATAGATAACAAACACTTGAAGAAGACAGTAGCATGTGCATTTTGCTGCATTATCTTGGATCAGTTAATATGGTCTGGGAAACTGCTCTGCAAGTTTCAGCTCAAAAAAAAAATATCAACTTAATAGAGCTACAAAAAAAAAAAAAAAAAAAAAAAAGGACCATGTTTAATCACCTACAGCACCACAAATTCCATTAAATATATATCTGGGAGTTTCACATTCTCCTGCCTTTTCTTCCTGTCCACTCTGAGCAACCAAAACCATTGAACGCAAACAGAACACACTCAACTCTTCATGCAATCTACTAAAATTGGATTTGGCTTTTTTCCTGGTTTTTGCTAGGATAGGGTTAATTTTCTTCTTAGTAGCTAGGAAGCACTGTGTTTTGGTTTCAGCAGAGATTGTTATGAGAACAGTTTTGATAACTACAAGGACACTGTGCTTGGGTAGTTTCCAAGAAGAGAGGACTGGAAGCTGGGGAGTGGAAAAGAAAAGTGTAGTAGTTAATCAAACCCAGAACTGACAGCTGGATATGCCAATAAGATATTCCATATCACATTACGTCATGTTTAGTATATTAACCAGGGTGATGGGAAAGGGGGGGGATTCTCTCAGGAATCACTTGGGCTTGCTTTTCCGCGATTGCAACTTCGGTTTTGGGGCTCTTTTTCACTCCTCCGGGATTGTTATCAGCAGGTGGTGAGCACTTGTACACTGCATCACTCTCATATACAGAGAGAGTCATCATTATTATCATTACTATTTATTTTTTTTTTAATTCCAATTATTAAATTGTTCTTATCATAACCTACAAGTCTCCTCACCTTTACTCCTCCAATTCTCTCCTTGATTCCCTGGGTGGGGAGGCAGGGAGTGGTGCTCCGAGTGGTTGTGTCTTGTTTGGCTACCAGCTAAGGTAAACTATCATACTTTTCCATGGCAACAGAAGAGGAAAGAAGCCTACATGAAGGCTTGTCCAAGTCCAAAGGAGCACTGAACATTGCTTAAGTTATCCAATAGGAGAAAAGATAATATTTAATGATTGGAAACAAGTAAACTGGCTTTATTAGGCCTGCCCCTCTCAGGGCAGTGGCTTTTGAAAAATATGAAATGGACTTTTTTTGAGGCTAACATATTGCTCATGTAGCATGGTTATATACTTTGTTCTACTGTTTATAGCTTTAGCTATAACAAGTATATTTTAAAATCAGAAACTCTGCACGGATTACTTTATCCTACAAGGTAGACAGGAAAGAATAATTAGAATAATTCTTGCTATTGGAATCCAAGAACTTTGGTTGAACCTGCACCTGAATGCCTCACAGAAAACTTAACTTCTCCTTACTTCTCTGTAAAAAGGATACACCATTTCCTCACAGAGTAGAAACTTGCATGAAGAATGAAGTTGGCATTACCAGCACTGGGTCTAGTGGAGCTTCATCCAAAAACAGTCATATTTACACACACATTTTCTACAGGGTGTCATTCCCCTCCCATTTTCTTTTTAAGGAGGATGGCAGCCACTAAGACAAAAAGAGTATTCTAGTCCAACTTTCTAATATGCAGCTACAGGGTACAGAGCACATTGTCCATTCAAATAAAAACATAAGATGCACCCAATCTGGTCAAAAGCTCCACTTAATTAAAGCTGGGCTCAAACAATATATGTCTCAAGGTAAACATAAAAGTGTAATCTACAATGCCATGATAATACAGCAGCTAGTGCTTTAATGCCACACTGAATGGCTAACTAGAGACAAAAAAATTGTGATGTTTATTGTTTCTGTAACTAAGCAACATGAACATTTTCTGCAATCATCTTTCCTAGTATTACAGGATATATTGCACATCAGACTTTTTAAAACTTCTGTTCACAGAAAACTGACATACTTAATGCACACAAATATAAGTTCTATTTAAATTGCTTATTATATTACTGTAAATTCTAGGAAGGCAAATGCATACAAAAAAGGATAAAAATTATCATAATTAAATGGGATTCCACTATGAAATGAAAAGCACATCTGAAGGTCCTGAAGACTATCTGAAAATCATTGCTGGTCCTACCGCCAAATAATAATGTTAAAATATTTTTTTTTTTTCAAATTGAACAACATATAGCACTCAATTTGGTACAGGGAAGATACCTCAAGGCAATAAAAAAGTTGATAATCATAGAACGGTTTGGGTTGGAAGGGAACTTAACAGTCATCTAGTTCCAACCCCCTGCCATGAGTAGGGAAAACGGTTATATACAGCTACAGAAACTAAATCAGTATTAACAGAATCAAAGTAAAATTAATAGGCATATCATTCATATTACAGGGTACTGTTTTGAAAAACTTTTTATTTGCTTTTCTTTAGATTCACTGTGCAGTACCAGGAAATTCACCTCAGTTTCATGCATCAGTCATCTATTTTCAGAATTAATACAGTTGTGACAGCTGACTGGCAAACTGGTCTCTTGCTGGAGTTTCCAATGCTGATCTCAGAACTGTGTGTTTCTTCTCTCCCCCCCCCACACACACACTTTGACTGTCTGCATAGAGACATCTAAAGAGGATGTCAGAGAACGCCTTTTTATGTTCTAGGTTACTGGCATATTGTTTAACATGTTATATTAGGACAAGTTAGGAAAAAAATAACTTTTTTTAACAACCTTGATAATGGGTTTACTATGTTTTTCACTCTGCTGTGGACACAAGTCTTTTGAAGATCTTTTTTCCCCTCTTTAATAGACTACTTTGTTATTTTTTGTATGTCTGGCTGTCCGCTGCCAGGCTGCTAAATGTTTCTAACTGTGGTTGCTATGCTGACTGCTTTTTAAGAAAAAAAACTCAAGTTTTGGGTTTTTTTTGTTTTGTTTTGTTTGTTTTTTGTGGGTTTTTTGTTGTTGTTGTTGTTTTTTTGTTTTTTAAAAAAAACTTCCCATGGCAAAGACTCACAGAAATTTCTTGGCAACATCTAAATTGCAGAATTTAAGAACAAGTTGATTCCACGGAAGCTCAGTCAGCTCCCAAGTAGGAATAAAGCCTTTACCAAGATATAAGTCATGAAACAAAACCAAAAGAAACAAGAATCACAAAAAGGAAAACAAAACATTATATAAGATAAAACCAGCTTTGTATTAATACATCATACAAAGTCTAAGGAAGAAAAATAATATTTCCCAATGACTGTGTGGGAAAAGAAAGGGCTACAGGAGACTCCATTGTGTTGGATTTCAGCTTTTTCCTCCCCTTTCTTTCACAGTGCAGCAAGAGTTACCAAAGACTAATTCTGCAGAGAAGTCAGCAACATGATATTTTTCCTCTTTCCTCATTAACCCTTCCTGCTCAAGATCAAGCACAAGAACTCTCTAGGGACTACAAGAAAGAGGCATTGTAAAGCCGAATGCAATAATTACCATTGTAGTGTTCAAGCCTTATTTCTTTAGCATAACATTCATTATATGTTAGATTTTTTCCTTTTTTTACCACTTAAAGCTTTAAATTCAAGGTCATAAAATATAAACATAAATTACGGGAAAAGGCAAAAATAATGTAAATGTAAAAATGAATGTTCTAAGGAACATCTCAACGCAAGTATATCTGAAAGCAGCAGGAGCACTTAAAAACTGAGCTACCTTTAATTAGGGTATGTGAACAACATGGAAGAGGTCACAAAAAAAGCAAAAGAATAAACATGAAATTAAAGGAAAAGTTAAAAGGTACCCAACACAGAATCTAAGTTTGGGACGTCAGTGATCTAAAGACAAACTAAAAACTTGCTAAAAAACCAAACAAACAACAACTGTTGGCTACAATTTAAATGCAGAACATCAATTCTGCATATCCTTTAGCGAAATGAGGTGGGTTTATTCTAACCTTCACTAGCTTTCCTTCCTTCAGCCTCTCCCATCAGTATACCACTAGCTGCCAACCTACAGCTCTTACCATTATTACTTCTCAAGAATAATAAACACTCAACTGGCTTTTTCTCCTCTTCCTCTCTCACTTGCAAAGGTCACTCTTGCATCTAGCTGAATAACTAGCTCTTGGCTGTGGGTGTTTCTGGCTGTTTTCTGTTTCTGACTTATCTGCTCTGTTTCTTGATTCCTGGTTTGAAAGAACCTTCTGTTCTACTGAGGGGAAAATAGCCCTCTAATGCCAGGCTAAAAATGTCATGGCTATTGTGTGAATTTATGGCAAGCTTCCATGTAGACAGAATCCTTCCCTTTCAGCTCTGTTGGATGACCATCTGTTTAGTGAAGTTTGCTACTTGTTGACAAGATATAGAAACTTTCCTTCTCCCATTCTGGGAGCTAGCACAGTACCTAGCTAGGTTAGCAGGTCTCTGATTTCAGTTTGTGATAGTAATATAGCAACAGTTTATGCAGTTGTTGGCTAAACTCTGTCCTATCATGATAGGTAAATAGTTAAAAAAAAAAAAATTCCCACCCACTAACTACACTGCTAACTTTCCTTTCACTTGTGGAGTGACAGACACACTCCTGGAAGACTATCAGGAAAATTCTTCCCTACCTTCATCTGCAATTTCTTATGAATCCTTTTAACGTAACTTTCTTTGCTTTCCAATACTGCAACTTCAGTAACTCCTCACATCAGTGTTTTGAAACAATCTTTGCCTTCTCAGATACCTGTGACAACTGGAAGCTGGTTTTGGTAATACTTTTGCATGCAAAGTTATTACTGTAATTCCAACACACAGAACACGGTATCAAACTGCCACGTTTTTCCAGAGGCAGCTTTTCCTTCAGCATTTTTAAATGCTAGAGAGGTAGACCTCGAGGCTACTGGGAAGCACACTTTGCACTCTGTTCTGTGCTCCTGTTCCTTTTACAAACAACCTCCATTTCCCGACATGACAGATAAAAAACAGTACTTGCATGGACAAGTAAGAGGAAAAGCAGCGCTCTTCCACTTCAAACACTGATCTGTGTAGTGCACAATGTGTATGGCTAAAAGTAATTTATAAATTTCCAGGAACACAATCAACTCGGGATATTTCTAAGGCATCTCATATTTAAGGCATGTTAACTTGAGCCTACCTATAGGTCATCTTTAAGTTAACAAATTTTACTCGTTAAAGCTGTTTTTCAAAATAAACTTGCTGAACTAATTCAAATTAATTATCCTCATTGTAATGACAAGGAACAAGGATGTATTATTTGGTTTCCAAGAGGTGGCATCTCACAGTAAGAGAACAAAGCAAAGCATACATACTTAAATATGGCATTTAAAGGGTCTGATTCTGCCAGATGACCCCCAAGCCTGAGACTTTGCCATTAGCTTACTGCTAAGGGAATGCCATATATTAAAACCCACTTTTTGGTTCTGAAGCAAGTAATAGGTCCTCAGTCTCCAACAAAATCAATTCTTTTGACAGATAATCAGTAAAAACATATAATACCACAACAAACCTTGCCGAATAACATTAAAGAAGAGCAGTTTGCTATAGAAAATGAACTACCAAGTACCTTTACACAAGTTATTACTGGTTATCGTAATCTAATACATATGCAAACTAGTAGATTGTTCTATACATATTATGTTTCCTAAAATATTTTTCCTTACCTAAGTGACTGTCACAATAAACACACCTATCAGTGTTTATTTGGAAAATAAAGAGGACTAATTCTTAGTAAAGGCTAGACAGTACAGTTAAGCATTTCTCACTTTCCCATGTCATTGTGTACTTCAACTGAATGTTTCAGCAGTGTTCTGACATTTGTTTTCACCTTTAAACATTTTTTGTTTGTTTGTTTTGGTGTTTTAATGATTTTTTTAATTATTTCAAATAAACACTTCAACTTGAGGCTACCTTTTATATCAAGCATATTTTAAAATGTTTTGAAGCATCACTTTAGAAAACTGGATGGGGGATGGAAACAGGCTTTTCATTGAGAAAAAGTGTCAGGCAAAAATCAGCTTCTGACCATTTTCACCAAAATACTTTATTGGGACTACATACAGGACATGTGCCGAATTATGCATAAATAAAAAAGTCATAAAGGGTATACATGAAACCTAAAGAAAGAATCTATACTACCAGCTATTGCTTGTGTTCATCTCAGTGCAACTACATTAAAAAAACCCCAAAACAATAGAAGACCATGCAAAGCATCGTAGCTTGCATTATCTTTGGAAAAGTTTTCCAAATTCTTTTTTCAAGATTCTGCTCTCTCTAGTGGGGTCTCAGTCCCACTGAAGCCACTATTTTCTGGTTAAAGACTGCGAGAAAGACTACTTTATAAAGACTGATTCTGAATTAAGTATCAAGCTGTTGATCATGTCTAATAAAAACTTTAATTCATTAGAAGATAATAGATAAGATAAAATTCAGTGTGGTATGGGGCTCATTACTACTGTAGCCCACAAAGAAAAGCATTTGCCTTTCTCAAGCAAATGAATTCAGAATAGTCTTATTCTGACTAAAAAGTATATCTGAACACAATATTTAGTACAGAAAAAATACTGTGAATAAACCCATCTATATAAGGTATTAGTCTTAATATATACCAATAAATAATACCAGAGCATGAAACTAAATCCTACTATGTGTACGCATGTGATGTCTCCAGAAAACAAAAGGGTACACCCTATGTGCTTGGACTAGCATCAGACCCAAGGCATAATCCAGTCTTTTCGCTGGAAGTGTTTGGCTTTCAGACAGGTGGTTCATGAGGATGAGAGATACCATGAGGCAAACTGCTTTCGGGAACTGCGACATTAATAATTTGCTCTTTTAAAACCTGACCATGCTATTTCTATTTGTATTCACTTCCTTTCTGCAGAATGTTCTTTCTGTGTTACCAGGTGGACATCCACTACTGATAAATGAGGGAAACTGCTGCTTTACAAGATATAAACACACACACACACACCCCTCCCTCAGCATCTCTTGAAAGCTTCTGCTTCAAAAGAAAAAGAGAATTTTCAAAACAGGCTTTGAGTTTCTTCTACCACTTTGTTTTTAGAACCTTTCAGGGCTGTTACCTGTACAAACAAGTGGCGGATTTAGTTCTCAAGCAAAAAAAAAAAAAATGGGAATAGTGTTCAAAGAGTACATGTGGATGTTCAGTATGCATAAATATCTCTACAAGACCTTGACCTGACATCCAAGTATTGTTTTGAAAATACGTATCTCTAACTAGAATCCAGCAAAATTTATATAAGATAATGATTGAAAGGATACACACAAAATACTACACACTACTTTTAACTCTCAGAAAAAGTTAAACAAATTTTAAAAAGTTCTGGATTAATCAGATTAAAATTGTTTCCAAATTCAGCTATAAGAAAATTGTTGGAAAAGCTATTCTGTTTCTTTACAGTGAATAGTTTTATTTCTGATTCAAACTTTAAGCTTTCTTTTAGTGAAAGAATATTTCAAAAGAAATCAGTACAAATTAAGATAAAGGTTCTACATTGAAAATTGTTAATTGTCACCTTTTCCTCCTGAAGTTCATTTTGACACAAATAAAGTGGCTGATCTTAGAACAAGCAAAATGTATAACCAGTTACCCACTGAAGGATATTTTTAACATTCCTCCATCACTGACCTCACAGCACAGTGCCCTAGCTGAGTATGGCAATATGCTTTCAAATGACAACTAAAATTCTTAGCCACCCTGGATATTTATAATCATAGAATCAACAGATAGTGGTTTCAGGGCATGATTTTTTGCTGTAAGTCAAGCTATTGCTAAAACTGTCTCACAGGAATGTCAAATTTGACTTTAATACTTCCTATCAGCTTCCTCTAAGCTTATAAGAAAAGAGACAGTGGCATACTCATTAATGTGATTTATTTAAACTTAGAGTATCTGTTTTTATACTTAGCTTAAATTTGCTATTTACTACATACCTGATTAAGAGATTGGAAAACACTATCTTTTTCAACTGGCATAATGAATTACATCATAGGTTACTACCACTAAACTGAGACCAATTTACAAAAACTATTTACAAAACACCTCGATGTACCAAGCAGCGGGGTTTCTTGTTTGGGGTTTTTTTTGGTCAGGGACTAAAAACATGTTCCTGCTCATCTCTGCTATAGTTTTTTAGTTGAAATAATGCTGCTCAGAAGTTTTCTTATCAATGTCAGCGTATCAACATTTCAATTCTTGAAATTTCTAAGAATGGAACCCTGAAACACAAATACAACAAATATTTCTACAAAACTTTAAGGTGTCAGATGTGCTAATAATTTTGTTTGCATGTTCACAGGTGAGAAAAAATACTTAGGCTTTTACCCACACAAGTTATGTCATCGAATTTTCAATTTCCTTTATAGCTCTTTGCAGTCTTCATAGGCATAGCATTATTATTTGCAACTTCGAAGATCTCTGAGCTATACACCTAACTAAAAAAAAAACCCAAAGTTGCTCAGGCTACAATTCTTCCAACCAATGAAGACAAGTCTCACTTGATACCAACAAGCCAGACACATATCTAGAGCTGCAAATACCTGAAAAACTGACTATGAATTTCTGAATTAAAGAATATGCTCATTTGAGCATATTAGAACACCGAGATATTGATATATTTATATAAATGACTTAGCAATTAGGGTTTTTAACATCAATTTTGATAGTTTCCCATTGTGTTAAAAGTATACTAAACATATTTTTTTATGAAAAACTGGTGGAAATATCAACCTAACCTTCACTTGAACATATTGAAACAACTGGGAAAAAGTCAAATAGCTGTATTTTCAGTCTGACAGTTAGATTATATCTGGGTTGGATCAGTAAAAAAATTTTTTATACTTTTATAGATCTTTGTTAAAATGTTTGAAAAAATAAGACATTGTATTTTCAGTCTGACAGATTATATCTGGGTTGGATCAGTAGGAAAATTTTTTATACTTTTATAAATCTTTGTTAAAATGTTTGAAAAAATAAGACAATGTCCAGTCAAAACTTGGAAAATATACAACATCTAGATGACCAAAAAGCATCTCAGCCCTCAGTAGCTCTTAAGCTGGAATCTCCTGGAATCAGTCTTGGAAAGAGAACAGTTGTTTGTGAAGTTTTTTTTCATTCTTGTACAATTGTATTAATTTTATAGCACAAGCTCTGTATTTCAAGTAACTGGATGTTATTATTCTTGTCTTAAAAACTGTCTAAATTAAAAGAGGATTGTAGAATGCCATTTCCTAAATAAATACTCCATTTCAGTGTTATGTCCTTAAAGTCTAGTATTAGAACATAATACTTACTGAAAGAAATATAAGTACTGATTAATTTTCTTTGTGGTTGGTTTTATTTTTTTTTTTTTTGGGGGGGGGGAAGGAGACAAACACCCCTCAGATTCTTCATTTTCACTCCTTGTTATTCTTTAGCTAAAAATTACATGATGCGGGTAAAGGAGACAAACACCCCTCAAATTCTTCATTTTCACTCCTTGTTTTTCTTTAGCTAAAAATTACATGATGCGGGTACATGTGTATTCAGCTTTAAAACACAATTCTGCAGGCAACCACTGGTATTACATTCCTCCCAAAACATTAAGCAGAAAACAATCAATTTACTTTCACTATTAAAATTCTGAGAAAAGAAAGAAATTACAGCTGCTAGAACAAATGAACTGCAGCAACAATCACAATTATAGTTAATCCATCTGTTTTCTACTGAACAAATGAAAATAGTAGATTTCAGCTGCTTTTAACAGATTCAGCTGCTCCGGATCAGATGAGATTCAGAAAAAGGTAGAATAACACACCACCACTAATTGTTAAGTGGCATGTGCACACAAACACACAAAAATTTCACTCCTCTGAGCCATGTCCCATCTTGGAAGGTTTTTGTGTGTTTTTTTTTAATGGTAATGAGACCAAGCTGTGTGGTGTGGTTGACACACTGGAGGGACGGGATGCCATCCAGAGGGACCTTGATAGGCTTGAGAGGTGGGTCTGTCCTAACCCCATGAAGTTCAACAAGGCCAAATGCAAGGTCCTGCACCTGGGTCGGGGCAATCCCAAACATAAATATAGGCTGGGTGATGAGTGGATTGAGACCAGCTTCAAAGAAAAGGACTTGGGGGCGGTGGTGGACAAAGAAGTTCAACATGAGCCAGCAATGTGCCCTTGCAGCCCAGAAGGCCAATAACCGTATCCTGGGCTGCACCAAGAGAAGCATCGCCAGTAGGTCGAGGTAGGTGATTCTCCCCTG